>NC_137018.1:16489696-16497538 GCF_032717465.1 Coenobita brevimanus | reverse complement strand
GGAAGTTGGCCAATTTTAGTTTAACATAATCATCCATGTTGTAGATGGGTTCTGGCTAAGGGGATAAGAGAGAGTATGGGAGATCCTTGTCAAAGCCAAAGAGGACGAAGAATGGAGATTCAGTACGGGATGCATTGATGGAGATATTGCTGATGGAAGATGCCACTTGGGGAATCCAGCCTATCCTGGGACGAACCCAGTGGAGCCCAGATGTCTGAGGCACTCTACATTTTTCGGTTGTATGTTCTACAAGGCCATTGGAAGCCGGGATGGTTAGGCACGACATTGCACTTGCTGGATATGAAAGTGGCGACAGATCTCACTTGAGAAGGCTATTGTTGAACTCTCTGTACCGTTGTCAGTGTAAGAATGGCATGAGGGGTACTGAACGGGCAAATTACGTGCATCTACAAGGGCAATGCAACGCTCTTCGCAGTCTTGGTCGGAGAGGGGTAATAAGTACACAGTAGTGGGAGAAGTGGTTGACTGCTAGCGAACAAGTACTCAGCACTCAGATTCTGTGAGAGGGAGTTTTAAGAGATCGATTGGAGACAGTTTCCCATGGTCGTGACGGGATTGGGGTATTGTAAGAGAGGTGCTGGTAAGCCGGTTTGATCCTTTGCGTATGTGGCAGGAGAGGCAAGAGTCACAGTGGGCATTGATATCACGGCGCATGGTTGGCCAATAGTATTTGAGACGTGCTTGGCACAAGCATCGGCCCAACTGGATGTGGGAAGCTTGAGGAGTATTATGAACAATATGAAGAACCCGGTATCAGGGCAGTGGGGACAACAAGTTGGTGTACTTCGCGATTGGGTTATTTATCTGCCTGTTAGCAGTGTTTTCCTGTAAAAGAGATCATCATTCAGTATGAACTCATCTAGTGATACCTTTGCAGAGTAGGTAAGGTCGAGGCATCGCCAGATTCGCTGAGGCAAATGATCAGTGAATTACATAATCTTGGCATTGAAAGTTTTGAACAACTTCTGACGTTAGTGTAGTATTTTCACCATCAGGCTTGCAGTGATGTTATAGCTGCTGCTACGTGACGTGAGAGTGCGTCTGCGACTACATCTAACTTGCCTGGTACATATTGGAAAAGTGGGATTGGTGTTTTGGATGATGACAGACCATCTAGCTAGTTTACCTGTTAGGTTGCGATTCTTGAACAAATCACATAGTGGAAGGTGGTCTGTTTGGATATGCACTGGATAACCCATAGACTATATCTCTGAAATGTTTCAAGGACCAGCATTACCGTTAGCGCTTCGAGATTCAGTGACACCGTCAGAAGTCGGGCGTTCAGCGGTTGTAAGGGTGTGACTAGCATACGCTATTACGTGCTTCCTTGATGCTTCATCGAGTTGCATCAAAACGGCACCAAGTCCAGTGCCTGAGGCGTCTGTGCAGAGAAGGAAGGGTGTGGTATAATCAGGGAAAGCTAGAACAGGGGCATTTACAAGAGCTGTCTTTAGCCTTTGGAAAGCCCTGACTGGTCAAAGGCCCAAACAAAGGGCACATTCTGCTTGAGTAAGTGGGTCAGAGGAGCGGCGATCTTCGCATAATTCAGGATGAAGCGACGATAATAGCCACTGAGGCCCAGGGAACTTCGTACAGCTTCGGTAGTGGTAGGTTCTGGGAAGTTAATAATCGCCTTAGTTTTATCCTCATTAGTATGAATGCCTTGTGCATCTACGACATACTCAGGAATTTGATTTTCTTTCGCAGGAAGTTGCATTTACTGAGATTGATTTTCAGGGCTCATGAGCTGGAGGTGTTCAAAGACTTGCTGGAGTTTGGTGAAACGATCAGGGATGGATTTACTCACAACAATGATATCATCTAGGTAAGCAAAAAGAGAGTGTCCCATCATACCGCTGAAGACTGAATGGATAAGTCGCATGAACACGGAAGGAGCATTTCTCAGACCAAAAGGGAGTCTCTTAAACTGAAAATGTCCGGAAGGGGTGCTAAAGGCTGTAACTGGGCGAGAGGACTCTTCCATTTCGACCTGCCAGTACCCGCTGAGGAGGTCTAAAGATGAAAAGACTACGTTATTGTCACCAAGGGATTCTAGCAAATCAGTGAGGACAGGTAACGGGAAACGGTCTGGAACGGTGACAGAATTGACCTTACGATAGTCGACTACTGGTCTAAAGTTGCCGTCCTTCTTTGGTACTAAGAAAAGTGGGCTATTCCATGGACTGACGGAGGGTTCAATAATGTCCTGGTCTAACATGTTCTACCACAAGCAGGTAATAATGCTATGGAATGTTGTGCCATGGTGTGAGGCAATCGATACGCTGGTATGTAAATCGGCTGAGTTCCTGGGAGTAGTTCAATCGTATGTTTGACAAGGTCTGTTCTACCCATCGGTTCACCGGGTAAGGCAACCACGTTTCTGTACGAGGTCAGAAGGTCGAGGAGTTGAAGGCGTATGTTCTGGGAAATCTGTGCAAGTGAGATGTGAGAGCATATCGGGTGAATGCGTCGGCGCAGATCCCGTAGAGTTAATAGTACATACACCGATTGGCGTATCATCAGTCTGAATAGTAGGAATTGAGGAATCCTGGCACACCTTTACGGCCGCTGGGTATACTAGGAAGTCTCCAATCTTTACACCACTTTTAAGTTTTAGTGGAGCATTTGTGACATTGAGCAAGTACAGGTAGCATAAACTGTCCTCTAAGACTGTACACCACGCTGACTCACAAGTCAAGCCATTCACACAACATGTTCCCAGGTAGGATTAGTACATCCACTCCTTCTTTTGGAAAATTCTGCAACACAAACAGAGACTTCAGTGAACTCATGCGGTAACAAAATTAATTGCACGTATTTGTTACTGCACGTTTCTGTATCTGCGTGTTGAGAAGATCATTCAGACTGTGTGCTGTAGGTGACTGAGACATGTCTGAGTCAGCAGTTAGTGTTGTCGGGAGAGGATGTAAGAGCCATGTTCGAGGGCTGAGATGATGTAATGTGAGACATTGGAGGAATTTATGTCCTTGCTCTAGTCAGTAAAGTGAAATGATCTCTGTAGTCTCCAGATGATGATAGTGGTGGTTTGGGCTGGGTTGGACTTTTTGCAGTGATAGGGACAGAGTGCACTGAAGGACTGATTTGATCGTAAGAACAGGACGGGGACATTCCATAGTGTAAACCGGGAATCCAGAAATGTCTATACTACCACAAGCAGGTACGTTATGGAATGTTGTGCCATGTAGGAGAAACCAATAAGGGCATCTGCGGGATAATGTGTCACAGGTGACATGAAATTCAATGAGGATAGGGGGCAAATCTCTGTGGAGTTTGACTTCAAGGGTGACTCTTCCCTTAACTCTTAAACACTGAGCCGTTAACACCACATAGGCGAACGTCTGGTGGTTCTAGGAAACTGACGTGGTTGTGATGGCGATGAATAATTTGTAAGGAATTTTCGGAGTATTTAGGATTTACTATAGATCCTGTGTCCAAGAAGAATGACGTTGGTATGTCATGACTGCTCTTGAGAATGACTCAAACCCGAGGATGTTATGTGACCTAACATGGCGGATGGGGAGCGGTTTCTGGTTCTACGTGATATTGGTCCAATACGAGCGCTGGCGCTCCCTCCGACTGTTGGCGATTGAGGGGGGTAACGCACATTCCTCAGTGGTGTGAGTCGTGCTTGATTTGTGGTATTTGCAGTGTGGACGACGCGGAGCGTGAAGTGTATGCTGTTTGGTTTGACAGTGAGGACATCTGTATGTACGGTCGCAACTGGATGCTCGATGTCCAGGATGACCACAGTACCAGCAAAGAATCGGCATTGTTCTGTTCCGGCTGTGGGCGTTAGATTGACCTGCACCCGCGGTAGGAGGAGTCGATGCGTGGCAGGTCTGCCGCGTGTGGTGGGACGGGAGCGAGATTGGTCTGGGGGTAGTGGAGGTGTGACAGACCGAGGAGGCCAAGGGTTGGGTGGTGCCTCTGACGCAGTAGTTCGAACCTGCTCTTCAAGGATTTACTTTGAGTGACTCGAATAATTTTATCTCCTGGATTGAAACCGATTTCCAAGGCTAGCTCGCGCAGGGGAGTAAGCCAGTGAAGGAATCTGAGGTAACCAATTAAGTCAGCAAAGCAGGTGAGCGAAAGCATTGGAACGCGTTCTTGTCTTCTAACCGATTTTCAGGCTTACCAGTAATTGGAGCATCTCGCTACTAGTTGCTTTCGTGGCGGCGGTAGCTTTCTGCAACATGGAGCTGGCGATATTGAAGCCACGAATGCGTAAAACCTTTATCTAGTTGGTTTAGGAGATTAATGAATCCCATGAGAGACGAGGTAGTTTGAATGTTGGCAACAATGGCTGAGATGAGTTCCGTACGAAAATCAGCAAAGGTACGACTGCTAGTCGAAATGTCCCCAAATGGATCGCGGGATCCAATGTCCCATTTGTCAGCAGTAAGCAACTGAGTGAGGTAAGCTACTTTGAGCTATTCTTCGGTTGTTTGTCTATTGCTTATTTCTGTTTCGACTTCTCTCTGAGGTAAATCATAGACAGGCTTGGGTTGGTCCCGCTTGCAACTGGGATTTATGGCACTTGAGATAGACATATTGTGAGGGGTATTTACCTGTAATAACAATTGAGGATTATCTGTGTAAGCAAAAGGAGGTCCCATCACATCATTGAATACTGAATGATAAGTCGATGAACACGGAAGGAGTATTTCAGACCAAAGGGAGTCTCTTAAACTGAAAATGTCCGGAAGGGGTGCTAAAAGGCTGCAACTGGGCAAGAGGACTTTCCACTTTGACCTGCTGGTGACCATGAGGGAGGTCTGTAAGATGAAAAGATTGATGTTATTTTCACCAAGGACTGAAAATCAGCAGACAGAATGGGAACACTGGAAATCACAGAATGATCTTGCTATAGTCAACTATTGGTTCAAAGTTGCCACTCTTTCTCTTGGTACTAAGAAAAGGGACATTCCATGGACTGATTTGGAGGTTCAATAATGTCCTGGTTCAATATGTCTGTACCATTTGATCTGTCTGCTTTCTGGCTGTGAGGAAATCGATACGCTGGGTATGTAAATCGGCTGAGTTCCTGGGAGTAGTTCAATCGTATGTTTGACAAGGTCTGTTCTACCCATCGGTTCATCAAAGTAACCACGTTTCTGTACGAGGTCAGAAGGTCGAGGAGTTGAGGCGGACAGTGTGAAATCTGTGCAAGTGAGACAGAGCATATCAGGTGAGTCAGCGTCACAGATCCCGTAGAGTTAGCCAGGGCACATACACCATTACGTATCATCAGTCTGAATAGTAGAATTGAGGAATCCTGGCACACCTTTACGTCGCTGGGTATACTAGGAAGTCTCCAATCTTTACACCACTTAAGTTTAGGAGCATTTGTGACATTGAGTAAGTACAGGTAGCATAAACTGTCCTCTAAGACTGTACACCACGCTGACTCATAAGTCAAGCCATTCACACAACACGTCTCAGGTAGGGTTAGTTGGGTCCTGGCCTGTAAATTTGGGACAATTGGCATCGTCGAGATAGATAGACTGTGGAGGGTTGGCCATGGCTGGAAGTGTAGAAGTGGCGGCAGGAGAGGTGTAGGAGAGAGAGAAAGTAGTGGCAGTTAAGGGCGAGCAAGACGGGGTATGAAGGGAGGTAGGAGAGGGAATGACAGGGGAAGGAGTAGAGGAAGAAGAAGGGAGAGTAGAGGCAGGAGTAGAAGAGGAGGTATCTGGATTTACGAGGGTAGGACGGGTAGTAAGTGATTCTGCGGGAAATGAAACGGGAGTCTCAGGTACAAAGCGGTGGTACTATTTGCCACTTCGTAAATGAGTGATTGTGTTAGAGTCGGCAGACGGGGTATGATCAGGTGGTATTTCCGGGTCGAAGAGGGCTGGTGTGTAAGCGGTTGACGTGGAAAGTATGAGACATTTAATGCGGCAGAATGGAAGATGAAAGGATAAAGATGGATACGTAGGTGGAAATGTATAAGTAACAATGAGAGAATGGAATACACGAGGTGTGAAAATGAATGAAGGTGCGGGGATGAATGGTTTAAATAAAATGCGAAGGATGAGTTGGAATATAAATAACGTAGGTGAAGAATGAAATGGGGTAATGGAAATGAGATGGAATATTTACAATAACCAATCTGTAGAGAAAATCGAGGATAATCTCTATAGAAAGGAAAGATATACTATAGTTACACAGTAGAGATGGGAGTGTTGAGATGTATGACGTGCAGGGGTGGCTGGGCATAGCTGGGCTGGGGCGGGGCGGGGCGGGGCGGGGCGGCGGTGGAGAGATAGCTGGGGAGAGAGGAGAAGAGACGCCGTGATGAATCACCGGCAGGGAGTGGCAGTCTTAGGAGGCTCCATAATGCAGACCAGATGTGGGCGACGGCTTAGGCTGGTGGTGGGTGGTGAGGGCAGATGTTGGCGCAAGGCAGGTGTAGAGCTGGTGAGTTGCAAATGCAGAGAATGGTGGTGGGGCAGGCAGCGGGCAGACAGTAATAAGTGGCACCGTGGGGGCAGGAGCCATGATGAGTTCGGAACAGGTGCTGGGAACAGGTGCAACAGGTGCGAAGGTCGATGCGATGGCGACACATGCGGTCAGGAACAAGAAGCGTAAGTGGGTGCAGTTGTTTGAGAGGTGAGCACTGGTGAGAAAAATGGTACACTCTGAAAAGCACAGCCAAGGTATGACACCACTAGGGGAGGCACGGAGGAGGGGCCAGGCTGGCAGATGCGAGACGTCGGGTATCTTGGTTGTATCACTAAAAATCCAAGGAGGCGGTCAGAATCTGATGGTTCGAAACACTGCTGCTACCAAATGTAATCTTGCAGTAAATACTCTTTGGTGATAGAAACTCCGTGTAAAAAAACAGCTAGATAAGGAGTTTATTACAAGCTCACGGTAAAATAGTCTGCCTGACTATGGCATTGCCTGATATGAACTGGGACGCAATAACGGCCTGCCTTCAGGGCGTGGGGAAAGCATGCTTGACCTAGCAAAGTTTGAGTGGGGGCATGTATGCATTGGGGGGGGGACATATATACATCGTGGGGGTAGACATATTGTGGAGGGGGGTACATTTTATATATATATATATATATATATATATATATATATATATATATATATATATATATATATATATATATATACATATATTTATATATATATAATATATATATATATATATATATATATATATAAATATATATATATATATATTTATATATATAATATATATTTATATATATATATATATATATATAAATATATATATATATATATATATATATATATATATATATATATATATATATATATATATATATATATATATATATATATATATATATATATATATATATATATATATATATATATATATATATATATATATATATATATACATATATATATATATATATATATATATATATATATATATATATATATATATATATAAGGGAGTCTGATGAGAGAGAAAATGTCGATGAGGAAGAGAAAGTGCGAGTGAAAATGTGTGTGAGAGACGGAGTGTGAGGGAATAGTGAGTGTATGGAAAAGTGTGTGTTAAGAAGTAAGAGGGTGAGGAGCAAGATAGGGTGTCTCGAAAAGTGTGTGCGTTATGGAGGATAATAGTGGCTCGAGGTGGGGTAGGGCGAGTGTGCTGAGGAAATGTTTGTGAGGAATGACAAGTATGAATAGGGAGTGAGTTTGTGAGGGAAGAAAAAGTGTAGCAGAGGACACCATAATGTGAGAGAAGGTGAGTGTGAGGAGAAGAGCCAGAGGAAGTGTGTGTGTGTGTGTGTGTGTGTGTGTGTGTGTGTG
>NC_137018.1:16389696-16484696 GCF_032717465.1 Coenobita brevimanus | reverse complement strand
TTGCATAACCAGGAAACAGATGTGCGAGATTACTTCGGTGCCACCACTTGAAGGCGTCCCTCTTCTGCATCCCTAAAAACATGAAAGTATGTTTCTTCTGTAGTGTTTACATGTTAGCTGTTATAAGCTCCAGAAGAGTAACGCCAGGAAATTGGAGAAACGATCCTCATGCACTCAGTCTCTTAGTTGTCGTGCATGATGACCTATACGAAAGTATATAATTTAACTAAGCGCTGCTGATCTACTGTTTGCCCAGTCGCTCCGCTTGTTTCTGTTGCACATCACTAACAATAAGTCATCGCTTCATAAACCACTTCATTCCAATTCGCTGTGATCCATACACAGTTTTCACCCTCCTGGATTTTCATATATCACTGACACAAAATCTCTTTTACACAATCTTTCTACTTCTTTTTAGTCTCCTCATTCCTCCCATTCCACTTGCATTTTTATCAAGTTCTCATAACCCACTCTTTTCCAATGGCTGTACCGCTTAACTCACCGCTGTCTGCCCTTTCCGTCATATTACATATGCTTCCGTGCCTTTCTCTTACAATGTTATTTTGCATCCTGCCATATACTCTTTAGGCACATCATTTCCAGCACTCATCCTGATTTCAGTTCCTAACATTCATGGTCCACTCCTTGCAAATGAGTTGCATAGTCGGACCCACTGTGTATTCCTACATGTTTATCATCGCAGGAACAGACAGTGACCTTTCCTTCCATCACACTTCATAGTGCCACTTATTCTTTTTACCCTTTATCTTATTCTATGGCTTACATAAGGCATATGCTGTACTTGAGTTGTGTCTTCTGATATATTTCCTCCCAAGTACCTACACCGCACTCCTCGAAAAAGAAAGAGAGAAGGAAAAAAAAATTAATAAGGAAAATCATTTCCTCCACACTCACCATTAAGACTTCCTGCCGTATCGTTGTTGTCTGTCTGTTTATCATTTTACTCTTATACTCATTCAGTATCAAACTTCCAAACTGGGATACAAAGTGCCCAAGCTTACCTACTGAATCTTTGGCCACTACTGTATCACCAGTTATTACTAATGACGATGTCTAAAATCTGGTGGTGCATAACAAGTTTCATAAGACATAAAACTCCGGGGTTCTCAGAGGAGCTGAGAGCTTAATGTCACGTAGGTCCACCATGGAAAAGCTTGAAGTGAAGAATTATAAACAAAATATGTATTTATTGTGAAGATACAGTAGTTTCTGTCCAACTTCACAGTTATCACCGAAAACGAACAACAATATCAACGCAGTGAACATGGTATCAGTCTGTGAGAACGATCCTTGCATTTAAAGAATTCATGGCACTCTGAAGTCATGGCACACAAGGAGTAAGCTTCCTCCATACAGAAGGATCTGAGCAACGCAGATAAGCAAAATAATGGACATGTGGATGTCACTTGTTTCGAAAACTGACAAAACAGAATAAAAGGTGCCTTTTCTACAGTGCAAATAATTCGTTTTGACAAATGTTAGATTGGGAGCTGAAGGGCTGTAAACTTCTCATGATACTTGTTTAGGAATAATATGGCCTACCTACAGTAGAAGGGATATGTCATATAATATGGCATGACCATCCCAGAAAAAGACTAAACTAAAGCATTCTTATTATCAATACTTATCCGTCCTTAGCCAGACGTCTTTACCCCCGAGGTGGTGGCCAAATATAAATTGCTTTCATATCTGGAATTGGTGAGAGAATTCAAATACCTGGGTACAGTGATAGAAAAAAGAGGAAAATGTGCAAAAGAAGTTGAAAGTAGAGTGACACAAGGAAGAAAAGTAGCTGGTGCAATGAAGGTCTTGATAAGAAACAGAGGCTTGAGTGTTGCAGCTGCACGAGGCTTACATTAAGGAGTGTTAGTGCCAACTTTAACATATGGATGTGAGACTATGGTTTGGCATGAAAATGAATAGTCAAGAATAAGAGCAGTGGAGATGGGACTGCTGAGGAATGTATATGGAGTACAGAGAGTGGGTAGGATACGAAATAATGTGATTCGTGAGAGATGTGGAGTGGGGAAGTCGGTTGACACCAGAATCGAATCAGTGTTCTGACATTGTATGGTCATGTAGAGAGAATGGATAACAAGAGAGTGGTGAAACGGGTATTATTGAGCGAATTTGGAGGACGGAGGAGGCGAGGTAGGCCAAGGAGAAGGTGGAGAGATATGGTGGATGAGTGTGTGAGGAAAAGAAATTTGGAAGTCGGTGAGGCTAGGGAACTGACAAGAAATCGAGCTGGCTGGATGAATGTTGTGAGGAGGAGTGCATGATCAGGGATTTGGCACCCCTATTTAAGGTGGCAGCGACCGGATTGACTCAATCGGATACGTTTATGTGAGGCTACAGAACGTGGTGAGTGTTTTTGGTATATCCGATAGAGCCAGGATTCCGGGGGCTTGAATGATGAGTGAATGGAAGCGTGGCCTATTGGATTGGGCAAGTTTGGGCTGTCTGGTCATTGCTACTCCTCACCCTGGCCTAGGGTGGGACAGGAGGTCCAGATGATAATGATGATGATGATGTCATTCTGTCCTTTAGCTATCCTACTGACCTTCCTCCAACTCACTCCTCCAACCCATTCTTCCACCTATCATCAGTCACTCCCACTTCCTCTTCCTTTCTGCCGCATTCGCACGTACTTGCTTAGTCAGTCTCACATTCCCTTTCCACAAGACCAATCCATCTGTGGGTACTTCTACCACTTTCCAGTAAACCCAAATCAACACCACATCGCTGCCTAGCTTCCGCATTTGTCTGTGACCCCAGTTAACTTCATATGATCTACTAATTTCCACTCCTATCACTCTTGGCTTGTCTCCGTCCAGAGGACATAGAAATACACAGGAAGTACAAATGGCAGGAGGACTATTGGCTCATGAAGAGGTTATCTGTTGGAAAAATAAGCAGACTCCACTAAGATCTAACCATCGTGTAAGAAAGAAGGAATAGAAAATAGGAAATTATCTATCCGCCCATCATACCATGCAGTGAAACCGTCAGGGAAAGGATAGAAATAACACCATGCTTGTTAGAAAGAGAAAGCTTGTAAATTTTAATTAGAGTAGCAGAAGAGGAACAACTATGCACTATGTAATCTCTAATCTACAGATCGATAAATGAACAAGCTTACAGAATCACCGATTGTTCACAAAACTAAGCAAACTTCTCTCTGGGCAGCGTATACTTTATCCTAGAAATAAGCAACAGTTAATTAGTTATAGCTTGTTAACTTGAAATATATGCCTAGCCAAATGCAATGCGTATCAGTAATTGCCGGGAACTCCTGTTGCTGGTAGTGTATTCCATTGTTCTAGTAAGCGATTATTAAGATAATGTTTCCCTATATTAGAGTTTATATTTTGCTTTTCACTTTCATTCCAGTATTTCTTGTCACAGAATCATTTTGTATTTCGAACATATTGCCATATGTACAAAAGAAAAGGTTGTTATGAATTTTTAATAGTTTTATTAGATATTCCATGAGTCGTCGCTATTTAAGAGGAAACAAATTTAGTTTCTTTAGTCGCCCTTTATTGGGTACATTTCGCAGCGATGGGATCATTTTTATGGCTCTGAGCTGCAATCTCTTGAGTCTGTCTTCATTCTAAAGAAGGTTCTGGAGCCAGTGCTGCACACAGTGTTCTAGGTGTGGGTGAACTAATGAAATAAAGTTTAGAAATTACAGCAAGCGTTATTTGATCGAAGATCCATGCAAAGAAGCATACCACCCTGCATTGCCAGTGGCAGCAATACACTGTTTACAGGTTTTTATGTCGTTGCTTAAAACTACTAAATCTCTCTCATCCTTTACTTCTTGTCAGTTGGGTATCGAACACGCAATATTTATATTACATTAAAAATCCATCCGCCAATCTTGGCTCCAGTTTGTTAACTTATCAGTGGCGCTTTGTATATATCCACAGTCCCTATTCGCAATTAGTCTGCCTCAAATTTTTATGTCCTATCCAAATCCCCCCTCCCCATCCTCTCTCTCTCTCTCTCTCTCTCTCTCTCTCTCTCTCTCTCTCTCTCCACGTGTGTGTGTGTGTGTGTGTGTGTGTGTGTGTGTATATATATATATATATATATATATATATATATATATATATACTCTCTCTCTCTCTCTCTCTCTCTCTATATATATATATATATATATATATATATATATATATATATATATATATATATATAGTGTAATATATGAATAATATATATATATATAAATATAAATATATATATATATATATATATATATATATATATATATATATATATATATATATATATATATATATATATATATATAATTCTTTTATGCAAGGAAGAAGGAACCAAAGGCCAGGAGCCCGCAAACCGTTCGTTCCAAGAAGAAAACAAAAACAATACAAAAGACAGCCAAATTCAAGATATGTTCATTTCGAGATGACTGGACACACTGCATTTGAAAGACTGGAGATCATAGGAAGTAGGAAATACAGACAGAGGGAGACAGTTCCAGAGCTGACATATTGCATAAATGAAGGACTGGGAGTAACGGTTAACTCTTGCATTAGAGAGTTGAACACAAAAGGGATGAGAGTTTGTTACTAGACTGGTGCTACGCACCCGTCGTAGAGGTGGAGGGATGCAAGAAGACAGTTCAGAGGAGCAGAGACCATTGAAGTAGCGATAGAAAAGAGATAAAGATGCAACAATGCGGCGAAGAGACAGAGGTTGAAGAGAACCAGTAAGATGAGGAGAGTTAATGAGACGAAAGGCTTTTGACTCCACCCGATTGAGAAGAGCTGTATGTGGGGAGCCTCCCCACACATGAGAGTTGCACTCCACACAGGGGCGAATAAAACCCGTGTATAAAGTCAACAACTGTGCAGGGGTAAAGTAGGAACGGAGTCGGCTTAGCACACCTAATCTCTTGCAAGAGATGCAATATAATCTTTCCAAGATATGTCTCGAGTGAATGAAATCCCAAGCATTTTCAAGGATGATACAGGATTGAGCTGGGTATTATTAAACATTAGTGAGTACTCCTGTGGAAGAATTTGTTGTGTTTATAGGTGTAAAAACTGAGTCTCATGCATTAAAAACAAGATTATATTTTACCCCAGTCAGAGATACGAGTCAAGTCACACATTAGGTGTGCCAAAACCTCATCCCTTGTTTGTTGAAGTAACTGCTGAGATGGGCGTTCCGGTAACCGAATGGAAAGGTGAAGTGTGGAATCATCAGCGTACGAGTGGATAGGGTTAGATGTACAACTTAGGAGGTAATTGATGAATAAAACGAAGAGGGTTGGTGATAGGACAGAGCCCTGAGGAACACCACCGTTGATAGATGTACGAGAAGAACGATGGCCGTCTACAACAGCAGATATAGAACGACCAGAAAGGAAGCTATAGATGAAGGCACAGATATAAGGATAGAAACCGTAAGAGGGCAGTTTGGAAATTAAAGATTTATGCCAGACTCGATCGAAAGCCTTTGAGATGTCAAGTGGAATGGCAAAGCTTTCGCCAAAGTCCCGAAAGGAGGATGACCAGGAGTCTGAAAGATAGGTGGGATGATCGCCAGTGGAGCGTCCCTGACGGAACCCATGCTGACGATCAGAAAGAAGATTGTGATAGGAAAGACGCTTTAAAATTTTTCTGTTAAGAATAGACTCGAAAACTTTTGAGACACAGGATGTTAAAGCCATTGAACGATAATTAGAGAGTTGGGAATGGTCACCTTTCTTTGGGACTGGCTGAATGAGAGCAAACTTCCAGCAAGAAGGAAAGGCATAAGTTGAAAGACAAAGGCGAAAGAGTTTACCTAGGCAGGGTGTAAGTACAGAAGCACAGTTCCTGAGGACAATAGGAGGGATTCCAGCAGGCCCGTATGCTTTGTTAGTAGCCTACTGAGGCCAGTGATGGCAGAAAATACATCAGTTGAAGAAATTTTAGTATCAACCATGAGGAAGTCACAGGGAGGAATTGATGGTATATATATATATATATATATATATATATATATATATATATATATATATATATATATATATATATGTTGACTGCATATACCTTAGAGATAGATTGATAGATAGATAATCATCATCATTATCATTAGCATCATCAGGCATTACAAATCCACTGCTCAACAAAGGCCTCCCCCAACCTTTTCAACTAATTCCTTGATTGAGCCAGTCTATGCCACTTTTTCCTTGCAAATTTCTCTGTTTTATCTATCCGTCTCCTTTATGGCCTTTTTCTGTGACGCTTACAATCTCCTGGTGTCCAGCCAATCAGCCTATTGCTCCATCGGTTATCCTTTATTCTTGGTAAATGGCCTGCCCACCTCCATTTCTGTTCTTTTATAACTTCTATAGTGTCTCTGACTTTAGTCTGCTCTCTCGCCCAAGTTGGCCTTTTCCTGTCTCTTAAAGATTTTCCCAGCATCGACCTTCCCATTGTTCTCTGAGAACAGATTAGTGTATTTTCCATTGATTTTTGCCAGTTTCCAGGTCTCACAACTGTTCGTCATAGCTCAGATTATACATTCATTATATACTTTTCGTTTCATTCATATTGGCAAGCTAGTTTTCATAATGTCTTTATGTTTAACGAAAGCTTTCCGTCCAATTGTAGTGCGTCTTTTTTTTTTTTGCTATCAAAGTCTTCCATTACTTTTAGTATTTGTAACTGTACCCGTTGGCGTCTTCAAGATTCTTCGCTTATTCTGATGAAAATGTGAGTACGTTTACGTACTTGGGTAGTGTGATGAGTTAAGGATGGAGGTTTGGAGGGTGAAGTGCTTTAAAGGGTACAGCATGGAAGAAAGATTGCTGGTTTCTTGAAAGCAGTGATAAGAAACAGGGAAGTGAGCATGGAAGTGAAAAAGTTACTACATGACAGTATTGTGATACCAACTCTAACGTATGGAAGTGAAGCATGGACGTTGGTGAAAGGACACAAGTCAAGAAAGAGAGCAGTGGAAATGAGTTATATAAGAGGGGCCTGTGGAGTCACATGGAGAGACAGGCTGACAAATGAGGATATAAAGGAGCGTTGTGGTGCGTATGTGGATGTAATAGGAAGCGTTAGGAGGAATACACTGAGGTGGTTTGGCCATGTGGAGAGGATGGAGGGTGAAAGACTGACGAAGAGAGTGTATGTGAGTGAGGTCGAGGGGGGAAGAGGGAGAGAGAGGCCGAGGATGAGATGGAGGGATGGGGTGGAGAGGTATATGAGAGAGGGGGATGTGAGTTGGGAGCAGGACAGTGAAATGGGGAGGGACAGGGCGACGTGGAGGCGATTTGTTTGTGGCCACCCCAAAGGGATTGAGGCGTCTGGCAATAGATAGATAGAACTGCACCCGTTGGCTTCTTCAAGATTTTCTTCGCTTATTCTGATGACGCCTTTTTATGTGTGTGGATTAAACGTTCTTTGAGTATTACTTGTGTTCATCTTTAGCCCTTCCTTGAGACTTTCTCTCTTCAGGTCATTTAACATTTCTTGCAATGTCTCTGCTGTTTTTTTTTTATTAGGACTGTGTCATCTGCAAATCTCAAATGGTTTAGCCTTTCTTCCTCTATGTTTACTCCATTGTTTTCCTAGTCTAACTTTCTGGTAATGCTTTCTCGGCATGCTGTAAATAATTTATGTGAAATTGTATCATCCTGTTGCTCGCCCTGTTCAATCTTGTTTTTTTCCGAGTCTTTATGTAATTTAACTGATGCAGCTCTCCTCTTTACATAATTATGTTCTATAGCAGTTTTACAATGTTCTCATTTACTCCTTCTTCTCGCAGTGAATTTTTAGTTGCTATGTGCTTCACTGAGTCAAAAGTCTTTTCGTAATTAAGAAAACCTAAGCACAGTGGTCTATTATATTCTTTAGTTTTCTCACTTAGCAGATTCATTGTGTGTAGATGATCAGTAGTTGAATTCCTGTTTCGGAATGTTGCCTGTTCACGAGGTTCGTATTCTTCAAGATTTGTTGTTTTTCTGTTCGTAAGGACTTTGGTGAAGATTTTATAAATGACTGATGATAAGCTAATGGGTCAATAGTTACTAAGATCTTTTTAGTCACCTTTTTGCAAAGCAAAATAAGTATTGCATTACACCTTGTTTTGGGATTTTTTTTCTCTCTCTTTTTTATACATCGAATAATTAAGAGGGCGAGCCTGTCTTGTACTTCTGCTCTTGCATCCAACAGTAAATTTGCAACTATTCGATCTACTCCTGGAGCCTTCCCTATTTTCATATTTTTATGAGAAATGTTTACTTTGTCTGGTGTTACCTCATGTATTTCACTTGTGTCAGCTGAAAAGTTAGCTATTGGTACCACTGTCTGTGATGCATATCGGTACAGTTCATCGTAAAATTATTCAACTCTATTCACCATCTATCTCTGTATTTAATAACTTCTCCATTTTTGTTTTTCAATAATGTTATTTGTTGCTTTCCCGGTGCCATTTTGCCTCGGACCTGTTTCATCCTTTTTGCCTTTTTTTTTTTTATGGTTTCTTTGAGGTGATCCATGTATCTTTTCCTTTTTTCTTCTCTTTGTCTCTTGTTGATATCTCTCTATCTGTCAGTCTATCTATAAGTATATCTGTCTATCTATCTGTGTGTGTGTGTGTGTGTGTGTGTGTGTGTGTGTGTGTGTGTGTGTGTGAGTCAGGGAATTTGTGTAACTAGTGATTTCATGAAATCTCTAGTGAATTCGTGAAATGAGTTTAAAATATGATGGGTTAATTAAGGTTAGGTTAATTTAGGCTGCGGTTAGGTTAGGCTGGGGTAATCTAGGTTAAGTTTAGGCTAGGTTAGGCTAGGTTAGTTAGGTAAATTTTTATGAATGCTACGTTATGTTAAGCGTTCATCTAAATTAGCCTGACCTATCTTAACCTAACTAACCTCGTCCAACCTAACCTGAACTTAACCTAGATTATCGCAGTCTAACTTAACCGGAACCTAAATTAACCTAACCTTAATTGACCCATCCTAATTTAACTCATTTCACTAATTCAATAAGGATATCATGAAATCACTAGTTACACATACTCCCTGTAATCTCTCTCTCTCTCTCTCTCTCTCTCTCTCTCTCTCTCTCTCTCTCTCTCTCTCTCTCTCTCTCTATATATATATATATATATATATATATATATATATATATATATATACAGTATACTGTATATATATGCTGGCAATACAAATAGTTACACTCCACAGGACAACCATCCTAAGTACTGTAACATCTCCACTCTGCCATTCATAACTCAGATTAGAAATATCCATTAATATCAAGCTTTTCCAAATATGATTCTCCATTCTCCCTGAACCCTGGTTTTATCTAGCGGCTCAGTCCTTTGATGAAGCGTTGTGTGATTACTGGTCATGAAAGTACAGTATTCCACTTTTATCCCTACCTACACAATCCTTGATCCAGTTGATTAATATCTTCTTATATCATCCTTGCATCATTTCCACTTAGCAATGCATACATCTTCCTTTGCCCTCTCACTCTCATCCACATGAGCATACACGCCCAGTCCTTACTCCAGTTCCCTCACAAACTTACTCTTCCCTTTGAATTCAGTCAATCTATATAGGTCAGCAATTGCATATTGAAGAACCCTCATTATCTCCCCTCCTTTTGCTTCTTCAGGGAAGCCCATAACACTTCACACCGCCATCCTCAGCGTATTTTCTGCCTGGCACTTGGTCAACTGTTGGCAATTACTTAACCTATTAACTTAGGTGGAGAGCTTTGTATCGGTTTCTTATATTATTATTATTCCGTTTCTCTTTGTCTCTTATTTTCAAAATACTTGTTAAGGACGTACAACACTATGACACTATTATACATGTCCAACTTTTCTAGGTCACAGTTCAAGAAATGTCACAAAATCATAAATTTTCAATCTCAGTTAACTCCAAAAAAATTATAGATACATGAACATGTAAGGAAATCTAGATAAACTTATTGTCCAAAAATTTCTGTGGAAAAAATTTGAAGGTCATTCATGTATGAGAGTAAGTTACTTCGGACACCCCACTTTTCAACATTTTTCGTTTGCTTTTTCATACAGGGAAAACCAAACCATAATTGAGGCAGTTCTTGGCCGTGGAAGTTTTGTCTTGTCCTGGACCAGGTCTGTATACTTTCTGGTGGCGGGTTGACCAACGGTTTTTGAGTTATTATAAAAATGCAACTTCACCAGTATTCTCATAGGTGATCCAGAGTTAGGCTTCACCATTTATATATACAGTATATATATATATATATATATATATATATATATATATACACATACAGTAGGCTCCCACAGTGCGCGTCATCACAGTGCACGATTCGCATTGTGTGCGAGCGACCAAAAATCATAACCAAAAACCTTGAATGCGCGAGTTTACCACACAGAACGTGAGGCAGAGGGAAGGAGTGGTTCAAAAATGCCATTTTCTATTAGTGTGCGACCACCTTTCACACAGCGCGTCACGTGTCGTCATGTTGATGCGCAGAAATTCCTGGGCATTCTACTGCGCAGCTTGGGGTACAAGGGAGTGGGCGCGCCATAACAGTCCTGCCTCGTGCACAGTGTGGATCCACTCTCTACAGCTAACCTGTCGTGTACAACATGTGGTGTTTTTTGTGCTGCTCCATCCTTGCCTGTACTTCGCTGCACCATGGCTCCAACCCAGAGAGTTAAGAAACTTCTGACGCACACCACCAAGTTAGAGATCATTAAGATGAAGGAGGAGGGTCAAGGAAACACTGCCATCAGGAGAGCCCTGGGACTGGCTGAATCTACAGTGAGAACTGTGTGGAAGAACCGTGAAACCATGAAGGGTGTAGTGAAGATGCATGGTGCCTCTGACCTAGATGGCCGTCCGCGGGTGGGAAATCGTGCTATGATACTAATGGAGAGCTATCTTGCCACCTTCATAATGAGGAAGGAAAAGGAAGGTGTTCCACTGAATGGAAGATTTATTCGGAACCAAGCCCAGCTCTTTTACAAGGCAGCATCTCGCAGGTTAAAGTGGAAAAACCTTTCAGGGCATTGGTTGGATGGCTGGACCGTTTTCTCAAGCGCAATGAACTCCGTTACATGAAAGTGTCTGGTGAACGTGCCTCTGCCGACAAGCTGGCCGCGAGAGACTATCCTGTGATATTTAGCGAGATTATTGAAGAGAGACAGTACACCAAGGATCAGATCTACAACATCAATGAAACGTCGTTATATTACAAGGCCATGCCCAAATCAACTTACATTGCTAAAAGACAGAAACAAGCCACTGGTCACAAGCTCCAGAAGTGTAAGATGATGGTAATGTTCGCTGTAAACCTGTTTGGGAGCCACAAGATGAGGCCAGTTGTTGTATACACAGCTTCACAGCCAAGGTGCTACAAAAACCTCACTAACATGGATGCAAGTGGCGTGTATTGGTACAAGTCCGCAAATGGTTGGATGACCGGGAAAATTATGGCAGACTGGTTAACGAGGCGGTGTGTCCCTGATGCCAGGGCCAAGTGTCGGGAACTGGGCATCCCATTTAAGATGCTCCTTGTGCTTGATAGTGCACCAAGTCACCCTCCATACCTTGAAGATCTGCATAAGGATTGTCGTGTTGTGTTTTTGCCGCCCCGCACGACGTCACTAGTGCAGCCACTGGATCAAGAACTAATCGTCACTGTGAAGCACTTCTACCATAAGCAAGTGTACGGCTACCTATGCCGGAAGACCGACACACAAGAGGAGCTTCATGCCCTACAAGAAGATGAGGCATCTGCTCCCGTTCCATCTCCACCAGCAGCTGTATCCCAACCTGCCACAGATGCCATGACTGGTGAGGGATTTTGGCGTAATTTCACGGTGAAGGACGCAGTTGAATTTCTCCTACAAGCCTGGCACCAGATTAGACCTGCAACGGTGAATCATTCGTGGCGAATGCTCGTGCCTCACTTATGCACGACCCAGGAGACGGCCATTCAACCACTGGCCGAGGCTGAGGCAGCAACACTGACAGCAGCACAAGCTGTACCAGGTTTTGAGGACGTTACATTGGCAGACATACAAGAAGTGCACACTGTTACTGAGGAACAGGTTCCCGAGGAAGTGTTGCAATGGATGGACGAGGCTGACGCAGAGCCCGACGCCAGGCAGAGTCAAGTTGAGCAGCCTAGCATGATGGAAGACGGGACTGAGCTGTGTATGTCAAACATTAGCAAGATCCTTGCTGCCATGGATAAGCTCAAGGAAGAGGTGAAGGAACAGGAAGTGAGCAACCTAAGAACGAAGGAACTTCTGGTTGGTATCGACAAACTCTTCCGTTTCTACACAGATAGGCACAGGGAAGAAATAAACTGGAGAAGACAGACGCCCATAACAAGTTACACACGGTGGGCTCAAGTTGGTGAAATTGAGGAACCAACATCGTCTGATCCTGTTCCTGTTGATGAAGAGGATGCAATGTCAGAAGTGTCAGCATTGGACTTTGAAGTGTTTATGGCCGAAGTGAGTGACTTTGATGCTCCTGGGGAAGGTGCTCAAGAGGGGTCTATGGAGGGAAATATTGGTGAGGTGGGAGGTGCGGTGGGGAGTGCGGTGCTGTAAGTGTTGCCGCGCCTCGGAACCCCTGTTATTTAAGGTCATCAGACCTATTGTCTACTGTTGTTAAGGTGACTAACCATATTTTTGTTATTGTAGCTATAGCTTTAGCACAATGTCTGAAAAATATGACCTTTATTATATCTCTAAGGGCCAAAAAAATGTCCAGGTATGAAGGGGTACCGCCCATATGTAATTATTCCCATAAGATTATGTATTCCCAGTACGCGAATTCCCAGAGCGTGAGGTCGTGGACCACCCAATGTCTCGCGCACTGTGCGAGCCTACTGTATATCTATATATATATATATATATATCTATATCTATATCTGTCTATCTATATATCTATATCTATCTATCTATCAATCTATTTATCTATCTATCTATATAAATATATATATATATATATATATATATATATATATATATATATATATATATATATATATATATATATATATATATATACATAGCGAAGCTTATTGTTAAATTTTTCTTTGCTCATTTTTTTTCCCTAGATCTTGATGGTATTATACAGGAAGGCACCCCAGGGTACCTCAAGTACTTTTGCCATATATAAATGACCTTCACCTATTTTTGAAGGTCATATAGTCATTTTTGGTGCAAAAAGTGCATATTTGGAATTGAAATACCTCAGATTCTAATTGAGATGCAGCAGTTTGGTTGAAAATCCTATGCTATAAAAGTTTGCTGAGAGTTTTGACTGAATATTTTGCCATTTAGGCAAATGAAAAGCACCGAATTCAAATCTGCTCAGTGTTTTCATCGTAACACATATCAGAGAAAATCATAAAACTTGTAAAGCTGTAACTTTACAGAAACATAAATGTGGTCCCTCTCATTATCTGACAGAAATATTGTTACAGTTAAGCATACAGTTAGCCAGATAAAACTGTGCAAATATCTATGTTCTGTTCATATGAAGGTTTTAGGCAGAAAACACAAAAGCAGCATTTTTCATAACTACAAAGACCATTAATATCATAAATAGTTATGGCAAAGCTTCTTTATCGTGGCTACACAATAAGCAAATAGGTAGCTAATTATTATTATTGTTATTATTATTATTATTAGTAGTAGTAGTAGTAGTATCATTATTATTATGTTATTATTATTATTATTATTATTATTATTATTATTATTATTATTGCTATTATAATTATTATTATTTATTATTATTATTATTGCTATTATAATTATTATTATTTATTATTATTATTATTATTATTATTATTATTACTGCTACTACTGCTACTACTACTACTTCTACTTCTACTACTACTACTACTACTACTACTACTACTACTACTACTACTACTACTACTACTACTACCACTACTACTACTACTACTACTACAACTACTACTACTACTACTACGGCTCAGGCGGGTCACTAACCTTCCCCAGACCCTCTTCATAGCATTGATGATATGAAGGGAACATGTGGGTTAGATTTTGTATTTACCACCTAGCGTAGTAAATGGCTTCTTAGATTATGACAGACCGTTTATCACGCAGTGTGGGGTCACCTGAAGGCAGCCCTAGACATTATTTACCAGTCATTCACTAAATTAGTCATCGTTCATTACCATGAATTTTCTAAAGTTCATTCCTTTATCCACTTTATTTTTAGAATTATTTGGAAAATACTGGATAAAAATCTCATTACTCTTTCCTTCTTCCTCTTGCACTCACCCACCACTGCAGTTGCGCCACCTAAAAATGGTAATTTGAGGAGACAGCAGGCATACACTTTCGAAATCAGGGACAATGAGGACACAGCTGAAAATGAACCTGCACTATGTCAGCTAAGCTGAGGAACGATAACAAATTTTCATCCAAAGCACTTCAGCACATATTGCACAGAGAACTTGGAACGTTAGATATGTATTTCATCACAGTTTTTTTCTGTATCTTATGAAATGCACTGTCTACTTCTTTACATATTACACGCCACTCAGGCAACCTTTGGTTTGTGGACATTGTATCATCAAGGCTACTTCTGCAAGCTTGTCATTAGTAAGAGATGCAAACAGCTGGTTAGTTCTCAAGTTAATGTTTCAAAACTTATATATGTTTTTCAAAAAAAAAAAAAAACTGTTCCTGGACAATTATCAACTCTAAACCCAACCTGAACTTGCAATACTATTTATCTGTCTAACTCTTAGGAAGTGTAGCGTCAGGCGGCCAGTAATTCCCTTATACATCTCAGGCGCTAAAAGGCTTAACATGTTCGTCCTCTGGCTCCTCCATTGGGCTGCCACTAATTATGCAGATGCCCGAGAACCAGGACGTGACCCACAGTTTCCATAATGACTTCTCTAATGACATGACCTCTATATTAAGTTTGTGCTCTGTAATTAATTTCATCATCTACGTTTTTAAAATCTATTGGTCTCGTATGTTTTTCTCAATTCTATATTTTGCTAGACCCCCATGGGCGTGCAAATATAGTGCTCGCCCCTAAACTCTCTACCTCTCTCAATTCTTCTCACTCACACACTCAGTTATTGTACTTACTTAGGGAATGGGTTTCAATCCTCGTAGGAGTAGTGTTAGGAAAACACAATTTTGCAGTGGTAGCCATCCTCTACGGCAGGTTTCAGTCAGGGTGGGACCCCCGAAGGCCGCCTTCCACATGGGTCAGGTGTCCCACCCAAAACAGTTAGGCAAGGACAGTCCTTGCACCTAAGAGCACGAATTTTAGCCCTCAGAGTCGTTATGGACAGTCAAATTTTTTACCGAAGAACATAAACTTTTGTATAATAACAGATGTTCACCTCAGCCACTGTTTGGAAAGGGTGGAACCATCGAAGGTCGAACTTCACGTGGGATGGTGTTGTTCCCATGAATCTCAGCAAAGCCAGTATTCACATTCATAGTTATTAATTTACGAACAAACAATTTTACATACTGGTAGGTGTTTACCCATTATTGCTTCAAGTCCCGTCCACACTAAAGTCAGTT
Organism: Coenobita brevimanus; assembly: GCF_032717465.1. Lineage (NCBI taxonomy): Eukaryota > Metazoa > Arthropoda > Malacostraca > Decapoda > Coenobitidae > Coenobita > Coenobita brevimanus. The sequence continues at coordinate 16,469,093 of NC_137018.1, read as the reverse complement.
ACATTAGGGTTTGTAGAAACATTGGATATTGGTTAAATATTTGGTTCACTATTAGGAATGACTAACTCTGCCGATTTTTTAATAGGAAATTACATAATCAAGGGTTCTCTTATCAGCTGAAATTGTGCATGCATCGTCATTTAAATACCACTTCGCTCTGCAACTGATACAGAAACACAGTGACAGCCAGCAGGTTGGATGGTAGAATAACTTTATAATGCTACAAGTAGCATAAACCAAAAATGGTCTGTGTATTCTAATATACTTTTAACACGCATATAGAGTAAGTGCTGGAAGATTTCATAAGGAGAAACGAAAATAATATTCCAGTAAGAGCATCAATATTATATAGATCCTGTTTATGAGAAACTGTAGGTGGTAAGTTCTTTGGCTTGACAACAGTGGCCATCCATAAGACAGAAAGACAGATAGTCAGACAGGTGAAGAGAAAGATAGACACTTGTAAAATTTTCTACAGATGTTTCGTAGTCGTGACATATGGATGAATTAATGATGAATGATTCTATCCATGAAAGCAGATGCCAGTTCAAAATAATGACTGACTCAAACTTTCCTTCTTCTGATGCCTGAGTCTTTAACGTAAGAAACACTGTGAAGGTTGTTTCATTTCCTTGCTTACTGCAGAGTCCCTAGTTTTGTGCCCATGAAGGATACTGGCGTGGCGGTCCACACACAACTGTTCATTAGAAACATAGTATTATAAGGGCTAATTAATCTGTGAGAACACACACACACACACACACACACACACACACACACACACACACACACACACACACACACACACACACACGCACACACACACACACTCACACACACACACACACACACACACACACACACACACACACACACACACACACACACACACACACACACACAGACGCACGCTCGTCGCTAAAAACTTAATAGCCATTCTCGCTTCTTGAGTCAGGGGTGGAATGAAACACTTTGTTCCCAGGTGTGGGGCAAATTGTTGTTTCTTGATATTTACTTGCTTTGAACTTAACAGTTACCATACTGCCATTTAAAATGGTAATTATCTAACCGCTAATAACGCCCTCAGGTATAGTCGCCAAACTTTCCACCTGGGCCATCTAGCCCCGAGAGGTGGGTAACGGTGCTGGTAACAGTGTACCTGTTTGTTCGTGTGTACATGCTCGACGAAAGTTCGGATCATCGACTCTATTCGTCCGAACCTCCATCAGAGTTCATCCCACTATTGAGCAGACAATTTTTAGCCGATAGAATTTCAAAGGAACTTCCTGAAAGTATTGGATAATGCGAGTATTGAAAACAATGAGTAAAATAATCTAAAAGACCTCATCTTTACATACAGTATATTACACATTTATAAACGTTTTCTTTTTCATTACTACATGATAAACCCATGGTTAAAAATTTCTGCTGAATATTGGGAGGAATATTCGTCGAGTGACCGGCCCTTACGGTAAAAAAATAGATACCTGTGTCTGACTGTTCATTTCGCATTTCACCAGTCCTGGGCCGGTCACGATTAAACCTATTGAAATATCATTCTTGATCCGAGATATGATTAGGTAAGTTAGGTCATTAATCGTTACAGGATTACTCACTGGGCGGATATTAATATGAACTAAGTAGGAGAGATAGGAACTGTACAGTAGATGCCGGAGGTTGAAACTCGTTCGTTGAGGCAGAATACTGCCTCGAGTCTAGGTTCGTGGGATTAAAAAAAAAAAAAAAAAAAAAAATCAGTGTTCCAGCCTGTAATGATAATTTCATGTTCGTTATGCTGCATTCACCAATCACATAAGTAATATCACAGGCAATGGTTATATAAATGTCCTAACAATTCATGCTTAAAATGACTGAAAGCTTTTGCATACTGTGATGGAGAGGTGGTGTCTTCATCATGCTATAATGTGAGATAATGTTCGGTGAATAATCGATGAGCGTCTAAATGTGTGACCTCACACATAATTGGCACCGCTCACAATCAGTTTTCCTTGTAATGTATAATTCAGTCATTCGTTAGATGAATGGACTATAAAGGTGTGCTGTTATGACCACAGTCATATGAAATATGATACAGTAAGTCATTATCATAGCTGATATAATAGCCACATTCGACAACAGTATGATTAAACTCTTTGCCTGTTGGGGTGACAGTATTTTAACATACCTCTTCGTGGTGCACCAAAGAACACATAATAACATCTACCTGAAGTACAACCAACGAGGAAAAAGCAACCGTTAACAGTGTCTGAACATCATCCTAAATTTTATTGGCCAATCTGATTCATGACGTGAATATGGCAGGTAATCTTATTTGTAACTGGACGTAGTTGTTAAGTACGGTAAATGCATACCTCTTCAACCTATGCTGACAATGATATCAAGTGATAACCCTATGAAATGGAATTTCTGATATAAGGAGAGAGTGAGAAAGAGATAAAGGCTTGGAGGGATTCCAGTATTTAGTGCATTAATATATTATGGTAAAAATGTAAAAACAGCATAGAAAATAAAACGTTTAGTATTGTTAACATAAATATTTAGTAGAATGCTAATGGATCTCAAAAACTACTTCGGCAGTTATTATCACTGGTGGTATGAAGGTATGAATAACGTAACCCCCACCCCGTCCGGCGCCTGCCCTGGCCTTCACTATGCCAAGCCCCCCCTCCCCCCTTAAGCAACTCTCCCATCGGCTTGACCAGTTGCATGAAACAGGTGGCATGGAATTGTTGCGTGCCACGGGTTGCACGGCCCAGGGCCAAGTAAGTATAGTATAATATATATAAAATATAATAGTATAAATTTATATCGTAAAATTATATATATTATCTTATTATAAAATTAATGTAGTCATTATTATTTGGCCTTGGTCAACGCGACCTGTGGCACACAACGATTTTCCCTGCAACCAGTTTCATGCAACTGGCAGAGCCGATGGGAGAGCCGCCATACTCATGAGACATTTTTCTCCCCACCCAACTCCGTACCCAGCCATCTATGGGATTAACTCTGACTCTGACGGAGGTTCATTACAGACGAAGAGAATTGATGATCCGAACTTTCGTCGAGCATGTACACACAAACAAACAGATACACTGTTGCCAGCACCCGTTACCCACCTCTCGCGGCTAGGTGCCCAGGTGGAAAGTTTGGCAACTGTACTTTTCATGATGCCATATAAATACATGAAGCCCCTGTGGTTATGATAAACACATGAGGTAAACTGGCTATTGGCCAAAGTACAGTTATTCATTCAAACAGAAATCATTATCAAGAGTTTATATGATACACAGCTGAGATGTTTAGAATATCGCAAAAGACGGAAAACATATTTTGGAAAACAAATGTTGCAATATTTTGTACCCTCCCCCTTTGTGTCAGTATTTTGCTCAGTTTTTGTGTTCATATTACATTATGCCTCATTTCTTTGGTCTTATATCCCATTTTTAGTTAGTTTAGTATACCCTGTTCATCATGGTTAGTGTTGATAGCTATGAAACTACCGATCTGACAGGGCCAGGGTCGGACTTCTAGCGTGGGCTGGTGCCTCTCGACTAAAGTTTCCAGCCATCCTTTGTGGGGTTGAAAATTAAAACGAAATTCCACGGTAATACTTAAGGGAGGTAATTGTGGTAACTTGCTTTGATTCAATAACTTGTACCTCATGATGGTGGGTCAGTAACACACCACAGACTCAAAGGCCAAAGTTGCCGATACCTGTGAAGTGCCTGGTGGCATCTGTCACACGTTTACCTTTCCTTTTTGTGTTAATGATGCATTATGTCTCATAATGTCCATAATGTCCACTGCAGTGTTCCTCGCTTATTGTGACCCGTTATTGTATTCCTGCTTATTGCCTTGTTATTATGTTCTCGATTTGTATCTGATTTTGTCTTCTTAATTTATTATATCCCGTTATTATGTTTCTTATTAAATGTCTAATATATTATGTCACATTGTATGGTAATTATTTATATTCCTGCTCTGGGGTACTACACTTTTTGTCTTATTTTTATTTTCCTATTTGCCAATCCTGTATCCCTCATTCATTATGTCTTGTACTCTGTACCTAGTTAATTATGTCCTCTTCTGCGTTGCTGCTGATGCGACCAATTCCGTTTTCTCATGATCAGAGGTGGTGACTCAAGACGAGATGGATGATGCTGGTGAGGTGTGGACGAGCACGGTGTTGGACCAACAGCCGAGCTTCGAATACTCCTCACCCAGAGTCAGGGTCAGGGTGGGGGACACTGCACTCCTACCCTGTATCGTCAGTAATCTGGGAGACAGATCGGTCAGTAAGAAAGTGTTCTGAGGTTAACTTTAATCTTTATATTTCATTCATGCAACCACCAGATAAGTATATTCATCTAAGGGAGTAAAATTAGGTAGCGCAGGAGTTCATGGAGACTGTTCGTAAGCCCGTCACTAGAAACGGATTCTCTAGAGTTAACAAAATTGTCTGCAGGTAACATGAATGAACCAGTAATATACCACTCCAAAACAGACGGATTTTACTCAGCATGATGTGGAAGGTAGAGTCTCTTGTCCAATGATTCTGAAACCTTAACAGATGAGCATGTAGGAAACAAACCATCGTCTAGACTCGAGCATGTCCAGGAATGCATGCTACAGCAGTCTGAAAGCATCATGTCAAAGTGAGTGGTGCTCATCGCTCACCAGTAACACTGGTTTGAAAACCAGATAGGTCATAATAATTTTACACCAATAACTGGAAAGTGAATAACCTAACTAAGGACTTATCCATCACCCACATTTGAAGAAGGCTGTGATACAGTTGGGGATGCCTAATTCCTTCGTAGCTCTGATTCCCTGAAAGGATCGTGTTTTTTTTTTTCTTACCATTGGACAGTTTACTACCGTAAGGCCCTATTGCATATATATATATATATATATATATATATATATATATATATATATATATATATATATATATATATATATATATATATATATATATATATATATACAATCAGCCATTGAGAGTTCCCTGCTGAACAAAGGCCTCCCCCATCCTTCACCACGAATTCCTTGACTGAGCCAATCTCTGCCTCATTTTGCCTGCAAACTTCTCTGTCTCATCTCTCCACTTCCTTTCTTTCCTTTTTCTGCTATGCTTACAGTCTCTTGGAGTCCAGTCAGTCAGCATATTGGTCATCGGTTATCCCTTATTCTTGGTACATTGCCTTTCCACCTCCACTCCTGCTCTTTTATAACCTCTACAATGTCTTTGACTTTAGTCTGCCCTCTCACCCTAGGTGATCTTTTCCTGTCTCTCAAAGTTATCCTTAATACAGACCTTTCCATTGCTTTTTGAGAACAGATTAATCTGTTTTCCATTGATTTGGTCAGTTTCCGGGTCTCACAACCGTATGTCATGACTGGGTTTATACATTCGTTATATCCTTTTCGTTTCATAAAGAATGGCAAGTTGCTCTTCATGATGTCACTATGTTTATCGAAAGATGTCCTTCAAATTGTAATTCGCCATTTCATTTCGTTTTCATGGTATTTTGTTAGTGTTAGTATTTGCCCCAAGTAATTGTAGTCCTCAACTTCTTCAAGAATTTCTTCATTTATTCTGATGACACTATTTGGTGTACATGGATTAAACATTACCTTAATTTTACTCCAATTCATCTATAGCCCTACTGAAAGACTTTCTACATTTAGGCCACTTAACATTTCTTGCAATGCCTCTGCTGCTTCTGAGACTAATACAGTGTCATATGGAAACCTTTAATGATATAAGTATTCATCATCTATGTTCACTCCTTTGTTCTCTCATTCTAGCTTTCTGAAAATACTTTCAAGGCATCTTGTAAATAAGTGGTCTGAAATTGTTTACCCCTAGTGGATGCCTTTCTCAATCTTAATTTTTTTTGTTAGTCCATGTGTAACTTAACTGTAGCAGTACCCTATTTGTATATGTTTACACGTCCCAACCCCGTTAGGGTTCGAGGACGGGTGTTGTTATCACTCGGTTTGTCTGTCTGTCTGTTAACAACTTTACGCAAAAACTACTAACGCGATTTTGACTGAAATTACAGGGATCATGGGTTATGATCATCTGATCACCTGACAAAATTTGGGGAGAAATTAGGCGAAGGCCCAGATTATAGGTCCCAAAAATGTAAAAACAAAAAAAAAAGTGGGGGGATGGTTTTTTCGCCATAACTCCTTTCAAATTCGTCATATCGACATGAAATAAAAAAAACCTAATGGTGCATCTTTCCGATCTGCATCCTATAACATGCCTCATTACGTCAGGGGGTCACCCTCCACTTAGCGGTAGGGGGGTCAGTGCCAGGTGGGTAAGGCCTAAAATTTCAAATTAGCATAAAATCGTCAATTTTCACCCGATTTACTCCAGATCTGATATGTGACATCTTTGACTAGATATCCTGTTGTGTTTATACGTCATCACTATAATGACTGCCGGGGACGGGTTTGCTGTGTCTTGGCACCGCTTCCTGTTTGGAGTAGTTTTACGAGGTTCTCCTTATCCCTCCAATGAGTTTATAATTGCTACACGCTCTACTGAGTCAAAAGCCTTTTGGCAACTGACAAAGCCTAAGCATAGTCGTTTATCATTTTTTTTTTAACTACCTTTTTCATTGTGTGTAGATGATCAGTAGTCGAATACCTGCTCCAGAATCCTGCCAGCTCACAAGGTTGGTTTTCATCCAAATTCGTTGTTATTCTGCTCGAAATGACTTTAGTGAAGAGTTCGTAAATAACTGATAAAAAGCTAACATGTTGATAGTTATGATAAAAATTTTGAGTCACCTTTCTTGTTTAGCAAAATAACTATTGCATTATACCGTGTTTTGAGAATTTTCTTCTTCTTTACACATTGCGTAAATAAATGGGCTAGTCGATTTTGAACTGCATCTATCAGTAGGCTAAATCTACTACTATGTCATCTTCTCCTGGGGCCTTTCCTCTTTCCATACTTTTAAGAGAAAAATTTACTTTATCTGGTGTTACCTCTGGTATTTCACTTGTCAGCTGAAAAGTTACGGTACCTCTCAGCACTATTGTTTTTGATACATATAGTTCTTTGTAAAATTCTTCAACTCTCTTCATCATCTCTTTGCACAAAATGACCACCAATTTTGTCTAAGTTATCGAATTTGTTGCTTTCCTAGTGCTATATTGCTTCGGACCTGTTTCAGACATTTTCTTTCTTCAATTGTTTATTTCATCTAATCCATGTTTCCCTCTCGATTCTTATTTCTGTCTGTTGTTGATGAGCTTATTTAATTCTTCTCTTTCTGTTTCATCTTCGTTTGTCTTCACTTTAATCTCCTTTCTTCTTTTCATGAGTTCGAGGGTCGATTTTGAATACTTGGTAGTTTTTGTTGTATTTGCTTACCCCACTACCTTTGCTGATTCCCTTAACACTTTTGTAAGTCTATCGTTCAATTCATGAATGTCACACTCAGCGTAACTTAGAGCCAGAAATCTGTTCTTTGTTTCTAACTGAATGTCAACTTTTTTTTTTTTTTGCTTTCTTTTATTGGGCATAACTATTTATTTCTAATAAGCTTCTTTCTTTCACTTCTGAAATAACATGATTGTGCAATCCATCATTCAGTGATCACTTCCTGCAAGTACCGTGTTGATAAATGTGACATTAGTGATCGAATTATCCTTATCTACTACAATGAGGTCGATTTCATTATTTGTTTCAATATTTGGGCTTCTCCAGGTCCATTTTCTCCTGTTGTTTTGTGGAAGAATGTGTTCATTATTCTCACATTAAACATTTCAGCAAAATTTACCACCATTTCACATCTGACATTTATCTATCCTACTGTGAAGTTTTCCATACATGCTTCTCCATTTTTCGATTTCCCACCATTTGCAATAAAGCCTACCATGAGTGTATTACATCTGGTCTTTTCTACTTCCATAATCTGTGAGATGTCATAACACAGTGCATCTATTTCTTAATCTGTGCTTTGAGAAGTGGGTGCATACAGCATACCTGTATAATTTTCAAGGTGTCTTTTGTATAGTAATTACAGTCCACGCTCTTCTGTCAGACACACTGCTGAATTTAACCATACTTTCTGCAAGATTTCTGTTAATAAGAAATCCTACACCAGTAACTCTTTCATTCTGCCCACCTCTGTCGTAAAATAGGTGGTGGCTGTCTTGGAGGTGAAGTAAATTTTCTTCCTTTCATTGAATCTCACTCAGACCTATAATATCCCAACTATTGTTTTCTAATTCAGTCATTAAGATATGAAGTTTGAAATATTCTGCAAGGCTTCTTACATTGTATGTGGAGATTTTCACGGATTTAAGTTCGTTTAAAGTCCTGGTCTCGGATTTGCTGAGACAATGCTTATTGACTTCAGTAGTAGATGATCCAACAGGAACGCGTATATAATCATTACCAGAAGAGTTTATCTATTATCAAACTTGTAGTTAATTATAATCGTAGCTGTAGTTAACAGTGAGTTGATTTGGTAGGAGATAATCTTAGTTGTACTCGTCGTTGGTGACAGGAGAAGGATAAAGATTAGTACTGGGGTTTGTAGTTTGTAGTTTATTTCTTCAAAGGGGATATCTCAAAATTTATACTGTGTCTCACAAGGGTGTAGTGAAGTCAATGCGTTTTATGCTTGCTAACTACGCGAGCCTGCCCCTTTCCCCACCGTACTTCTGTCTAGAGTCTAGACCCCCTTCTTGCTCTTTCTCCTGTCTCCTTCTCGCTTCTATCTCCCTTCTCCTTCTGCTTCCTAACTCCTTCTGTCTCGTATAGGAAAGATTGTGTCACATGTGCTGCACGGCTGAGTAGAATTTTCTCGATTCTGGAGACTTTCCTATCAGGCGTCACGAGGTGCTGTATGTGGCATATTGCGCTGTCTGTGACATTCCTCAGAGAGAATGTGCGAACGCCATTACATCTAGCCTCTAACTATGACTTCACGTAACCTCTAGATTACATATGTACGCAACTAGCTATTATGTATTGTATTATGATGTTTTAGAGTCCTGACATCACTTGGTCACGCCCTGCTGGCGAACCTACGACAGCATGTAGCAATTATTTCTAAACTATAAATACACAGTATTGATTATAATATTGTAGAAACCTAATATTCATAACAATATTGTAGGGACATAATAATATTGTAGAAATATAATACACTGTAGTAATATATTGTATGTATAATGGAGTAAATACATGGTAGTAAAATTTAATACAGAATATTGTATAATCTGCTGTAGTAATACAGTGGCACAAATGTGTCTATACAACAGGCATATGCATATATTAATGCAGTGGTAATATTACTAGGTCATTACATCGTATGAATATATACATTACTAGCTGTTATGTAGTAAAATTGAACATAGAATACTGTAAAACATATTGTAGTGATATAGGAGCACAAATGTGCATGTACAACAGACACACGCATATAATTATGCAATGGTTAAATTGCTAGGTCATTTCATTACATATGGTGTTACGCCTATAGTAATGCCTAATATTGCACTTAACTTATATGATGATTCTTGTAACACAGAATTGTCGGAATATTGTAGTTTCATTGTACGTACGTAATTGTTACATAATTGTATTTTTACTGGAAGTAATATTGTAATTTTTACATAATTGTATTTTTTATTGAAGTAATATTGTAATTGTTACGTTACATAATTGCAGTAATATTAGCGTTTGTAGTTACATAATTGTAGCAAATGTAACATAATTGCAGTAATGCTATCGTTTGTAGTTACGTAATTGTAGCAACATAATTAAGGAAATATTGTAGTTAATTGTAGTAACTATAGTAATATCGTAGGTATTGTAGTAATTGCAGTTATATTGAGGTAACTGCAGTAATATCATAGGTATTGTAGTAGTTGCAGTAATACTGTAGTAACTGCTGTAATATCGTAGGTATTATAGTATTTGCAGTAATATTGTAGTAACTGCAGTAATATCGTACAGTTACATTGTATGTTACATTGTAAGCTGCGACATTATTGTGTGCACACGCTTATAGTTACACAAAAAGTAACACAATAGCAGCAATCAATTATATTATGGATCAGTCATCTATAACACTTGCTGTAGTAATAATACACTATATGTATTATAAGTTCTCTCATCGTATCCTACCGAAAAAAAAGAAAGAAAAACTATTAATTATCTAATCCAGTCATGCTGCAATCGATGATAGTGAAGATGCGCATTTCAACTGGCTCTTGGAGAAAAATAACTTTGCTCGTTGTTTCACTTATAGAAGGAGTTTATGCTGTATTGTGGCATTTGTAGCATCAATTGCAACTATTTTTGTTTGTTTGTTACGTGATCTTAATTTATTTTTGCATGTATTAATCCCCTATATTTTGTTTTCATCGTTTGTGTTCGGCTTTTCGGTGATGTCCGAGATTGCATAATTGCTGGCTAATCCTTGGGACCCTTTTAAAGGCTTAGTTATGTTACACAGTTATTACTGAAACTGATATTACGTAACCCTGTATTTTGTTGTTATATATATATATATATATATATATATATAATCACGCTTGTTCTAATGCTGTCCGCAACAAGGAGAGGGCCTACAAAAGGTACCGGAGCCAACCCACCCCTGAATCACATCATCTTTACGTTTCTGCCCGGAATCGTGCTAAGTCTGTTCTTCGCTCTACTAAAAATAATTTCATCCATACTAAATGCTCTCAACTCTCCAACTCGAATTCTTCCCGCTCCTTCTGGCATCTTGCCAAAAATCTTTCTAACAACTTTACCTCATCATCCTTCCCTCCTCTTTTCTACTCTGATGGTTCTGTAGCTATTTCTTCTACTGATAAAGCAGATCTCTTCGCACAGACTTTCTCCTCCAATTCTACCTTAGACGATTCCGGTGCTGTTCCTCCATCACTTCCACCCTCTGACTTCCTCATGGCTGACATTAAAATTTCTTCAGTTGATGTATTTTCTGCCATCACTGGCCTCAGTACTAACAAGGCATATGGGCCTGATGGGGTCCCTCCTGTTGTTCTCAAGACCTGTGCTTCTGTGCTTACGCCCTGCCTAGGCAAACTCTTTCGTCTTTGTCTGTCAACTTGTACCTTTCCTTCTTGCTGGAAGTTTGCTCTCATTCAGCCAGTCCCAAAGAAGGGTGACCACTCCCAACCCTCCAACTATCGTCCAATTGCTTTAACGTCCTGTATTTCAAAAGTTTTCGAGTCAATTCTTAATAGAAAAATTTTAAGGCATCTTTCCTATCACAACCTTCTTTCCGATCGTCAGTATGGGTTCCGTCAGGGACGCTCCACTGGCGATCTTCTCACCTACCTTTCAGACTCCTGGTCATCCTCCTTTCGGGACTTTGGCGAAAGCTTTGCCATTGCACTTGACATCTCAAAGGCTTTCGATCGAGTCTGGCATAAATCTTTAATTTCCAAACTGCCCTCCTACGGTTTCTATCCTTCTATCTGTGCCTTCATCGCTAGCTTCCTTTCTGGTCGTTCTATAGCCGCTGTTATAGACGGCCATCGTTCTTTCTCCTAGATCTATCAACAGTGGTGTTCCTCAGGGCTCTGTCCTATCACCAACTCTCTTCCTTTTATTCATCAATGATCTTCTAAGCTGTACATCTAACCCTATCCACTCATACGCTGATGACTCCACCCTTCACCTTTCCATTCGGTTCCCGCAACGCCCATCTCAACAGTTACTTCAACAAACAAGGGATGAGGCTATGGCACACCTAATGTCTGACTTGGCTCGTATCTCTGACTGGGGTAAAAATAATATGGTTGTCTTTAATGCATCTAAGACTCAGTTCTTACACCTTTCAACCCGACAAAATCTTCCACAGGTATACCCACTAATGTTTAATAATATTCAGCTTAATCCTACATCATCCTTGAACATGCTTGGGGTTTCATTTACTCGGGACTTATCTTGGAAAGATCATATTACATCTCTTGTAAAATCTGCTTCCAAGAGATTGGGTGTGCTAAGCCGACTCCGCTCTTTCTTTACCCCTGCGCAATTGTTGACTCTATACAGGGGTTTTATCCTCCCCTGTGTTGAGTACAACTCTCATGTGTGGGGAGGCTCCCCTCATACAGCTCTTCTCAATAGGGTGGAGTCAAAGGCTTTTCGTCTCATTAACTCTCCTCCTCTTACTGACTCCCTTCAACCTCTGTCTCTTCGCCGCACTGTTGCATCTTTATCTCTTTTCTATCGCTACTTTAATGGTCACTGCTCCTCTGAACTGTCTGCTTGCATTCCTCCACCTCTACGACGGGCGCGTAGCACCCGTCTGGCAGCAGACTCTCATCCTTTTCTGTCCAACTCTCTAATGCAAGAATTAACCGTTACTCCCAGTCTTTCATTTATGCAACAGGTCAACTCTGGAACTATCTCCCTCTGTCTGTATTTCCTGCTGCCTATGATCTCCAGTCTTTCAAACGCAGTGTGTCCAGGCATCTCAAAATGATCGGATCTTGAATTTGGCTCTATATTGTATTTTGTTTTTCTCTTGGAGGGAACTGTTACTGCGGGCTCATGGCCTTTGGTTCCTTCTTCCTCGCATAAAAAAAAAAAAAAAAAAAAATATATATATATATATATATATATATATATATATATATATACACACAATATGTACAATATTAACTATATACACTCACTTGGTGTTCGTTTGTATCCACGGTGGGCAATGTACGTGTCAGCACTGTGTGGAAATCTTTGTCTTCACGATTGTGCGAGAGAGGTTGTTTATTCTTGCTAACTTCACTCGTGTTGGCCATTTTTTTCTGCTTTTCTTGTAATTTAATTTGTCTGGTCCCACTAGATAGCCTTAATTAATAACTGTTTATTACAATTCTGTAAACTGCTCACTGGGTTAATATGATCGTATATATTATTTATCACTTTGCAGATGGATTGTTGCTTAGTTCTGCGCATGAAACACGTATTTTATGTATGCGCCAAATGTATAAATGGAAACAGTCGTTGGGAATAAATGAATGCTATAATAAATGAATGAATATATACAGTATATAATTGTTATTGTTGGTGCAAGTACTTAGCGATTGACTTAATGTAGATAACTGAAGTAGGTATATGTACTGTACGTAAGTTGTAACTATAAAGCACGTTTTATATGTTTGTGCAGAATGTTTTGTCTATCACTGTGTCTATCACTGTGTATTATATAAATGAAGTAACTATTCAACTCACTGATTTTTACCGTAATGGGAACAGTGTGAGTGGTGGTGGGTGGTGTTGTCAGACACGGGTTGATTGACGTGTTGTGGTTTTCTCAGCAAACGCTTAGCACAGCACGTCAGCTTCTCACTCTGGTGGCTGTGGTGAGTAAACAAGGAACGATGAGTAATGCTGAGTAAGTAACGATGAGTGAGATGACTGGGTCAGGGCTACGTGGTATTTGGTGCCGTTGTCTGACCTGTTCACCCATGCATCAGCGTGGTGGTGGTGATGGAGGGTGGCTGGGGAGAAGGGTGGGTTCTGGTGGGGGTTGATGTGGTAGTGGGCTGTGAATGAACTCTCACTGTTCGTTTGTTTGTTTTTTCTCTCAATTTATTCTCGGTCCCTTCTTATTGTGATTTACTTGTTGTTTGTTGAAGACTGCCGCTACTTGTAGGTGCGTGTAGAAGATTATAGAGATGTCTCGTAGACTTGTTACTTGTACTTAATTAATCATAGAGCATGTTTTTCCATACTCGTAACTCGTTCTTCTTACCGTTTACTCACTTGTGGTTACTTGATCATAGAATTGTAGGCTTCCTGAGATGCTTGTGGTTTCATTTACAGCAATTAATTGTAGTTTTTTGCTGTATGGTGCGAACTTGTAGCTGATCTTGGTTACGTCTCACGTGCCTATAGTTTACTTGAAGAATCGTAGTATCTGTTTTTGCTTGTACCGTTGCTTCTTAAATTGGTTGCTGACTAATGGAGACGTTAATTGGCTTTCATTTATCGCTGTTGTTTATCATTGTAGCGGTTCAGGAGAGTAGTCTGCTGCGTATAAACTCGTTTGGCGCGGCTTGAATGTAGTTGGTTCGTTTTTACCGCCTGCCACCAAAATAATATATCAAACTTGTAGTTAATTATACATAGTCGTAGCCGAGCTGTTCAGTAATTAAGAGCGAGTTGAAAAAAGGGCTTTCTGCGCCCATCACTCACTACAGGAAAATACCGACGTTGAATAGTAAATGCATCATGACTTTGGAGAGGAAATGGAAAACTTTAGTTAGAAAGACAGATGAGGTAGAGCTATGAATTATTGTGTGTTTAAGCTTCTATTTAGAAAAGAAGAGCCCACACATTCACAGAATGTTGTAGTAATAAAGCAATCAATTCACAGTCTGCATTGGTGTCAGCAGCTGAGGCCTGTACCATAGTGTCCAAACGGTTATTTAATAGAATTTTTAAGATATCTGAAAGTTTAGGAATAGTAACTGTTACTGATACTGTATTCTAATGTTTCTCTGGGCGAAGAGTAAATATTTCCCTTCTATTTGTGGCACGCGAAGGTTTTAGAGGGATATGTGTTTAGTGTGGTTTGTTAGCTTGTCCTTTTGTCTGTCACTTAGTTATCAAGATTATAGAGAAAAACTCTTGGGTGGAAATGAACCCAAATAGGTATTATGATTTAAGAATATTAGAGTCACTATTAATTAATCTTTGGACGAACAACGGACATCGGCGAAGAGCAAAGCCATGTTATACGGTTTCTTTTTTATTATGATCATACATGGTAGAAGGAGCGAGGGGTAGGATGAGGTAGCGTGATTCAGTTTGGAGAACAATCAGTCTGAGGTAGAAGTTACAAGGTAAGGTCAGACGTTCGCCCCTGTAACTCAAAATAGGCTTGATTTGGATCGAGCTTAGTGGAAGGGCATAAGTTATCCGAGAATGAAATTACAGATATTCTCTTTTCAGGATAATAGGTCAAATGTCAAAGGTCAAGCTCACAGGGTAGGAGCAACTTGAACACATTTGTTTGATCTGAACGAAACTTGTTGGATGAATTTATTCGATTTTGAAAGTAATCAGATAAAGGTCAAGGGCACAAAGCAAGGTCAGAGTTTCGGTCTTAAGACCTTTCTACAATGTCAGTGTAAACCTGTTGCATACAAGCATGCTGTTCATCACTTTCGAATCATCGTGATAATTCATATCATAAAGGTAGATCAGTGGTTCTTAAACTTTATTGGGGGGGGGGGGATTCCCCAGTTTCAACTACTAGTCAACCTGCCACCCCCCCCCTCTAATATTAGAACTCTTTTCACTTTCAGTTTCCTGTAAAAGGGAAAAAGAGAATGATTGTGGACAAACAGCCCAATTCTGTGGATTCTTTTATTTTTGTTTTCAGCAAAATAGCAATAAGACACAAATTACTGTTTCGTGACTGCCAGATTGTGTATCACTTACAATACACGACACTAGTCAGTATTATTCAGGATGCCTTTCTAGATACCCCAGACAAACATTTCAGTACCCTTTGAGATATCACGGCACTACTTTCATAACACCCGAGGTAGCTCCTTATGACTCCTTCCAAACTACAAGTGCCAACTGATCATGTGAACAAGCCTTTACATTGGTCGTACTGCACGGGAATTGCATTTTATGAATGTTTCTTGCTACTTGCAAAAGAGCTAAGTGATTGGTCCAGTTTGTCTGTCCTTCTGTCTGTCTCTGTTTGTGTTTAAGATTATGGAAGAAATACTGGGTGGAATAACATCAAATTTTGCAGAGTATTAAAGATTATCAGAGAAACAGGAATCAGTTTTTGGCCGAAAAGGGTCAACGGTCAATGGCAAGGTAATTTCAAACAGTTCTCATAGGATTTTGACCTCGCCTGGTGGAAAGGTTGGAGGACATGGAATTAAGAACATTCGGTCAGAGGTAAAGACCACAATGCAAGGTAAAAAAAAAAAAATGCCCTTTAAGTTTGATCTGATTTTGATAAAACTTGTTGGACAGACTTAAGGTGAGACAAGGATAAAATTATTCAACTGTCAGCACCATAGGTCAAAGGGGAAGATGACAAAAGTAAGGTCAACTGAAATATTTTCTTATTCTCATTTGAAAGAAACTTGGCGGATGTGTTGAAGGCCAGTTAAGGATGAGGTACTACAATTCATGACTGGTGGAGAGTCAGGAGACATTTCAAGGGAACCTACAAAACAATTTTGTTTCAGATAGCAGGACAGGTTATTCCTAAATTGCAATGACGTTGGAAAGGCAGCCACGTATAAAAGCCAGAAAATGAACACCATCATCAACATTGTATATATATATATATATATATATATATATATATATATATATATATATATATATATATATATATATATATATATATATATATATAAACTCAATTCTCCATTGTCACAGTATACAGCCCAAAGCAATATTTGATGCAACTAGCTCGGCTCTGTAAAAGCATTATCTGGCGAAATTATACATGCTGAGTAGGAATGGGACGTAACCGTCGGTTCTATGCAACATCCGGGATGGAGGATTATGAAATGGCTCGTAATCAGTAGCCAACCGCCGGTGCTGTATTGCTATAATATTATACTACATCATTATTTTATTGTACTGCATGTTTAGTTTTCATCTTTTACTCATGGGAAAGTTTTTACGACAGAGGGTCGAGACAGACAATAACAATATCTGGCTCGATGCTGAATGTTGAGCTGATGAGGGAGAACTATTCATTATCTTGCATTTGCATTTGTGTGGCAATCTGGGTTATCCTTCCTACTCGTTGTGCAGTGTTAATAACATTAATACCCAGCAAGGTCAGTGTTGTGGGCAAAGGGAAGGGCAAACCATAACCAAAACGGGGTGCCAGACCCCCCAGCAGCACAACACAAACTGCTACTACACCCAATGCTGCCCCCCAACTGTTGTACGCCGTCGCACACACTCCCCGCCAGACACTGACGACCCCCACACTTCATCCTCGGCTGTTGGTGACCCTGCTGCATCCAACGAACCTACTACTGGAACAATTAAACACATCAGGCTTGATAGGTGAAGATGATGATGATAGTGCCTCACGCTTCTCTACAGGGTAGAGTGCTGAACTGGCGGTCACTGACCCCAACATCCAGGCGCCAAGTGCCAACCACCCAGAACGACCGTCTGCAATAAATTCACACCCCTTCAGCCCTGCTTACCCTGCCTCTGCCCTCACCACCAGCATCAATCCTGTGGCCACATACCCCCCTCCCCAGCTCCGGCTCCCTCCTGTCATACAACGAGACCAATATGTGTGCCTGGCATTTCCCTCCACATGCACACTGTTGTCTGCGGTGTCTGGCGCCAGCGTGCATCCACTCACCCACTCATCTCTCAACATTTCGAAGCTGTTCGCCTTATGTCTCCAGCACCTCCTAACATCTACATCCACAGGAATTATCCCGATCTCATCCAGACCCTAACAACTGAGGGGCTTTTGGGCGTCAGATTTGTACTCCATGATGCCCTAATTAGAAGGAGGAAATTACCAGACTACCTTGTGAAATGCCTGGCAACTGACTGCTCTGTTACAGTCCTACACAACATCCCTGGTGTCAAGCGAGTACATTGCCTGTACAACTCTTTGGGAGAACCCATCAACTGTGCCATTGTTGTACGGGAGGGAGAGGACTCCCCCCCTCCCAAATACCGCTATGAGCTACTCCTTCCCCCCTGCACCTTTGTAGAGGCCAAGCCATCACAGCCCTTGTGTTATCACTGTTATGAGTCCGGCCACATTTCACGTTACTGCCGGTCTGCAGAACGGTGTGGTCTGTGCAGTGGCCCCCATTTAACCACAACCTGCCCTGTCAGGCACTCCACCACCATTCACTCTCCCAGTCCCTGTGCACCTGACCATCACTCATCTGAGTTCCCGAAACTGCTTCTACTACCCCCACCTCCAACCCCAACTGACCCCATGGCTGCCCACCCTCGTCTCCTACATTCACCGCAGTTGCAGTGCCCTTGGTGTGGGCATCACTGCTTGGCACCTGGATTACCCAACTCGTCACTCAGCCCGCCCTGCCACTGCTCCTGCTCCCACCGCCACCCTTGCTCCCGTTCATCGGCTGCAGCCGATACACCCTCCCACCGCTGGTTCTACATCATGCCCCCCTCCCCCCTCCCCCTTAGCCCCTACCCTTCCCCGTGCTCCGCAACAAGCTGCTCACCCCTCCCCCCCTCACCCACTGCCCCACCCATCGGACCATCAACTTCAACTCCTACAACAACAGTACAAGGAACTACGCAGTCTCCTTTTGTATGTACTCTCTTACCTTAATATTTCCTCCCTGCCTACCTCCCAGCTCTCACAGACCAACTCCCATGTAACTACCACACCTGCTGTTATCCCTGCTCCTACCCTCCCTCCCGTCTCACCACCACCCAGCCTTGTCCCTCCACCTGTTTCCCAGCCTCACCCTCTCACACAAGCCTCCTCTGTCTGTACTTCCTCACCCACTCCTTTACCCCATACATCCTCACCTCTCTGCCACCCTCTCCCCTCCCCCTTCCTCCCCCTACCTCCCTCTCTCCCTGCAACTTCACATATTGGACTTCCCTTCCTCGTACCTTCCCACCCACTTTCCTCCTCCTTTCCCCCACTTCCCCAACCATCCATTCCCCAACTCTCTCATGACAGTTCTCCGTCTCCCCCCTTGTCCTAATGGCTCCCAAACCTAGACAACATAAAATGTTATCTTAGAACATACGGAACATCCATCGCCGCCTGGCTGACCTTTTTCATTATGCTTCATCTCATCACCCTGCCGTTATCTGCCTTCAGGAGGCTTTCCCCCACTCTTGTCGCCCCAGACCCCCACCCAGGCTTTGGGGATACCACTGCTATCATACCCATTCTGGCCAAGGCCTGGTTACATACATTCGTCACTCTATTCCTCACACCCTCATTACCAAATCACCTGCCTCTTCTCACTCCTGTCTTTCACTTATTTCGCCTCACTGTCAATAATGCCTCTTTGTATACATGTAATGTCTATTTCAGTCCAACTGGGGGTAACCCCACCACTTTACCTACCCGCTGCTCCTCACCTATCTTTTACCTCGGCGATTTTAAAGCCTATCATCCGTCATTTGGCGGTTCCCGTGCTTCTCCTGCTGGTCATGGTCTCCATGACTTTGCCAGTAACCATCATCTGCATTCATTCCCCACTCCTCATCCCACTCATGTTCTCGTCCTTGGTAGCAATGTGGTACAACATGCTGTCACTGTTGACATTGTCCATACTCTTAACTCCGAACACAATGCCATCCTTGCCACATATTCCATTCCCATACTACACTCCCAGCACTGCCATACCAGGAAAAAGATTAATATCCCTGTTCCACTGCAACCCACTTTCAAGGACATGCTAACCACCTGCTTTGCCAGTCATTCATTCACTACATCATCTGAACTATATTCCTCCCTAGTTACTGTAGTACAAACCTTCTATGATCATTATGTGCTGCAAGTAAATCATACGAAAACCTCTGCTCGCCAGGCTGGGGAGTGGGTAAGAGATCACCATCTACATGACAGCGAGAAGGAAGTAAAGCAAGCAGCGGCCATGTACCGCACTGACCGCACCGCTGACAACCTCCACTCCCATCTCACTGCAGCCAGGTCCTCCCATGACCTTAACAGTGTTCGCCAGGAGTATTGGCATGACTTTCTCCAGCATATTAATGCACACACTCCTCAATCTAAGGCTTGGCGGCTGGCTTGTTAATAGAGTTGTTCAGTCACGTGAGTCCCCGTCCCCTCCTCTCCACCACAATCCTGTGGAATATGCCAACAACCTAGTTGACAAATGGTCCATCCAATCTCAGCTGACATCCCTGTCTCCCCCCATCAAGGCTCGCCTCTCAGCTGCTAGTGAAAACAGGCTAGTATGTATTGCAGACGCTCGCTCCACTCCCTCTCTCCTCGAAGATCACCTCATCACAGTGAGGAGTTGTGCCTTGCGCTCTTGCAAGGCATGGCAACTGCCCCGAATGATGACGGGATCACCTGCACCACACTCAGACTCATTGCTCAAGTCCCTGGTAATCCCCTACTCTCACTGTTCAACCTGAGTCTTTCCGAAGGTAGTCTCTCTGCAGACTGGACCTGTAGCACCATCATCCCCATCCCTAAGCCTAATTCTTCAGATTTCCGACCCATTTCCCTGACTTCCGGCATCTGCAAGGTCCCGCAAAGTCCTCAAGAGAATTCTTTTAGCAAGGCTCATCGATCTTCTCCAGGACCAGTTCTCTTCTCATCTTTTTGGTTTCCTATCAGGACGAAGCACACAACATTGCCTTGCAGAATTACTCACATCACATCTTCCTCCTGACCTCAAAGCTGCATTCGACATTGCAAACCGTGACGTCATCCTTGACGAACTTGCCCACCTGGGTGTATTTGGCCACTTGTTCTGCTAGTTGTAAAGTTACCTGTCTCATCATCACTCTCGGGTTCTGTTTTGTGGGGCGGTTAGTGATTATCGACCCTTCAATCTTGGCACACCTCAGGGTGGGGTACTTAGCCCCTTTCTCTTCAATCTTCTCATGAATAGACTCCTTCGTCTATTAGGTCCTATCCCTGATTCATCACTGATCCTAACCTATGCTGATGATATCTGCATCCACTCCCCTTCTCCTGTCACTCTTCAACGTCTCCTAGTTTGAAGTTCAGCCAAGCCGCATCTGCTTGTGGGTTGATTATCAACACTGCCAAAACCAAACTGTTTACACCGATCCCTCGTTCATAGGCTTGCTTGCACAACCATAACGCTCCTTGGCTCTCATCTTGAGGTAATGCAGGATTATACATATCTCAGAATTCCCTTTTCTTTTCTCTTTAACCCCTCTCAGTATGTCTCCACTATCTGCACCTGCCTTCACCACAGACTCAAACTCCTTGGCATGCTCACTTGTGACTCGCATGGGGTTAGCATCCCTGTCGCTTGATCACTTTACGTGTTATATATTCGCTTCCTTCTTGAATATCATGCTATCCCTCTCTTCCTGGTCCCCCCAGCAGAGCTCCGACCAATTGAAGTGGAATAAAATCGGGAGATGCGCCTCATTCTTTGCTGCCCCAGGTCTGCCAGAGTAGTTAACATGCTCCATGAATTCAGTCTATGTCCCATCACTGATTGCATTCATATGCTTGGAGTCATGTACTCGAAGACATTCTCACCCTTCACCCCGATTTCATTTCATTGTAATGCTCTGGCACTAGGACAATGATCGGACATTTAGGTGTGTGTGTGTGTGTGTGTGTGTGTGTGTGTGTGTGTGTGTGTGTGTCCACGCACACACGCACACGTCAGGTGCATGTGCATGTAGTGTCCTAGTGCATGGATTTTGAATCAAGAGGTAATTTTAAAATGCATATCGTGTTTTTTTTTTCTCTATCTACCCACCTGTGTATGACTATTTATATGTATCAACTTAGGGTGTATATATATATATATATATATATATATATATATATATATATATTTATATTAATATTTATATATGTCTCCCTGTCTTTTTATATTTGAATATATAATATATATGTGCATGTTGCTTATGTACCTATCCTGTACATGTAGTATGTCTGTTGCTGCATGTGCATGAATATATACGTATGTGTATAGGTATATACGTATATGTTTGTGTGCATATGTGCCTCTCTCTGCATATGTATGTACATACGTGTGTATCTATGTATCACTTCACTCATATCAAAACATGTAATAATAATTACTGTGCCAACTTTGTACCATGTATGTATCATTGTATGTCTTTGTTCATTATTGTGCTTGTAATGATAATTCCTTCTGTACCTTCTATGCCCTGTGATACCGATTTTGTTTTCCTCATGCACCCCTCCCTGCTTGGCGTTCATTGACAGTGTTCCCCAGAGTGTTGTGGCTTGTACTGAATGGTAAATAAAGAACCTAAAAAAAAAAAAAAATCACTTCATTTGACACAGGGCTTCACTGAATTACAATGGATAATTGAGAATTTACTGTATGTACTCGTGTGTGTGTGTGTGTGTGTGTGTGATATATATATATATATATATATATATATATATATATATATATATATATATATATATACCGTATATACAGTGAAAGTCCTTTAATCCGGAATACAGTAGCCCACGGACTTTCCGGATATTAAGATTTTCCAGACTATCAGACAGGTACCTGAAAATGTTCAAAACACACCCAAAAAAATAAAGTACACTATCGACAACCAGCTGGGTGAACATGCCGGCATGGGTGCGGAATTGGATGGTTTGGCGCACCTCTTTCAGCTTTTATCGATATTTATTTTTTCACGAATTTTCTCGATTTTTTACCCCTAAAAGCTAAAAATGACCCTGACTGAAAATTCCGACCCATCGGGTTTTCCGAACCATTGGATACTAGATTATCGGATATTCACTATATATATATATATATATATATATATATATATATATATATATATATATATATATATATATATTGTTACATAGCCTATGATTTCGTCATCCTTTGGGTAATTTTAACGCACAGTTGCTGCATGTTTGATCACGAGCGTGTTCTGCCTCAGTCCCCCCCTTCTACCGTTATAGTAGAGTAAGTCGTTCTCTCTGTTATTCAGAGCGGGATTTTCAGCTTTTTGTCCCCATGGCTTCATTTGCGCGTCCTTCTTACAAGTTGTATCAAGCTCTGCTGGCCCCTATATAATGAGCTCAGTCTCTGCATCATTGCCACTTAGATCTGCTCCTCATTTTGTTCACATCTCTGTCCTCCCCTGTACAGATATTATTATTGTGAGTGCTCAAGAAATCTCCAAACATCTAGCAGCTGTGTGTAATTTGAGTATAACTGTTGTTGCATTTTTTCTTGTACTGTGTAGCATAGGGTTGATTCTTAGGCCTAGTGAGGTCTTTGTGATTAATGTGGGGTTTTATATCAGTCATTTTAAATAATATTTTGTATCTGTAATTATTTATCTTGCATTAACTGAGCATTACCTTGTGTATTTTTATTTTATCAGGGCTGACTTAGATAAATTTACTCTTGCTAATTTCGTGTTAATAGAGGCTATTGCAGTTAACCATATATTTAACCTGTTTTTTGCCATTACATTATCCTCATGAGTCCTGAATGTTTTGTTGTTAGTTTGAGCATTAAACTTTAACTTGTAATTTTACCTAACTCTTTTGTTTTGAACCTGGAACTTTACGGGACAGTAGTGATTTTTAGTATTCTCACTTAAAGTGTACATTATCTTTCTCTGTTCCGTAACAATATATATATATATATATATATATATATATATATATATATATATATATATATATATATATATATATATATATATATATTGTTCAGAAGCGGGATTTGCTAGTTAGGAAGTGTAGACGTTTCTCGATGTTCCTGGTATTTTTCCATTACAAGTCATAGTTGCCGGTTAACATGCTGTTTGTGAGAGTAGTCATTTCATAAGTTATGCATTAATTTTTATGTTCTTTTTATGTGATTGCTTGTTAAAGTATATAATTTAATTTGAGTTTGTATGCTAAAATAATCTACAGTGTTATATAATGTAAGAAAACTCTGACATGTTCTGGATATCACTGAGTTGGCAACTGTTGTTCTTGTACAGTGTAGAAGTTTCTAGGGTAATGGATGCTTATATAAGGGTGGGAAATGAACTAGTTCAAGTTCAGTCGGTTTTCAGTTCAGTTTGATTGTAGTGCAGTGAAGTTCGTATATCATCAGTACTTGTGAAAATAGTGAAATGTTGTCAAGCATTAAGTGTAATATTATAGCAATTATTGACAATTATCTTCGGTACTTGTGAAAGTAGTGAATTGTTGTTTGCAAACAGTGAAGTGTAATTGCAGTCAGTAAAGTCTGTATAGCTCCAGTGCTTGTGAGAATAGTTAAGTGAAGTTGGAAAGCATTCAGTGTAATTATTTGGGAAGTAAAGACAGTGAACTTAAGAAGCCAGTGTTTATTTACAATGCCTCAGCTGATCTTGTGTACTGTACACCTAAGGGCTGACCATAGGAGGAATAGCTCACTGGGCAATGTCCTTCCTATACCGTACTATTGCTGCTGGAGCCTGTGACAGAGTGGGGTGGGGACGTAACAATGGTGTCAGTGTGTGGATTTTTAGAAAGTGCTGCAGTGAGTTTAACCTTTGACACGAAGACAGAAGGTGACCAGACAAGAGGCCAAGCTAGGCAGGAAGAGGCATTGCTGGGTGCAATTATGAAACTACTACAAGCACAACTACAAGCACAAATGCAGAACTCCAAACACAACTACAGGCACAGAATGCAGGACAGAAAGAACTTCAAGCACAAGTACAGGCCCAAAAGAAAGAGCTCAGGAACGAACTCAATGAACAATTACAGGCACAGAATGAAGGACAAAAAGAACTCAAGAGCAATTGAAAGCACAGAGTGAACAACTGGAGGCACAACGTGAAGAACAAAAAGAATGATGTGAACAACTTCAAGAGGCATTACAGGAGCAACAGAGGGAATTACAACTGAGGATGCAAGGACAGCTTGATGCGTTCATGGGGGAAATGAAGGAAAAACAGGAACAAATGAAGGAGGAGGTATATGCTGAGCAACGGAAGCAGAAGTATGAGGTAAGCAATAATGTGACTGAGTGCAAACAGCGTGTAGATGACAAGTTGAAGTCAATTAGTGAGGAAATAGTGACGGAGTTCAGACAGCATGTAGATAACCAGTTCAAGCGTGTTAAGATAATTGGTGAGAAAATTGAAGCTGTACAGAAATATTGCACTGCTGGGCCTCAGGTTAGTGTACAGGGAGCACATGAAAGGAAAGGACAGTGTATGATGAATCTTGACAGATTCCAGGCATCTAAAGGCAGCATTACAGGGTTGAATAATCAGAATGGAGAAGTTCTGGACTTAATTACGATGCCCCAGTTTTTAGAGCCCAAACCAGTGCAGTGCATGGCTATAATGGGAGTCCAATTAAAAAGAAACCTGAGAAATTTGATGGTAGAGTATCTTGGGAAGTTTATCGTACACAGTTTGAGTTATTTACGGATCAGAATGGTTGGGATGATAGGCAGAGATCAGTGCAGCTTGCTACTAGCCTTCAGGGTGCTGTCACGGGGTTTTTATAATATCACGGAGTTTTTATATAAATGGTTAAATGTTATTTAAATTGATAATAATATTCAATAATACTGAAGAGCAGGGACAATGATTGTCTTGCTAAATCGTGCAACGATTCTCTAAGAACGAGAATTCAAAAACTTTCTCAACAGTACACAGCAGAGACTAATTACTCACAATTGCTGACTTACTGTACTGTTAGCCTCTGGAGAAAGTTACTTCATCCCTGACAATAAATAACTAATAATAATAATAATAACATCAGGTTCTTGCTGATGCATTAACTCCTGGCACAACGGATTTTAAGTTAATACAACAAGACTGGTCTAAGTACCAGTTATGAAAGCAAACGTTTATGCCAGCTAGGAGCTATATGGAAAATAAGCTTAATTTGGATTAAATGAAACAAGATTTTACTTTACATTGAGCTCAAGAAAGGAACTGTTAAATTTATTAATCACAAAAAATAAATTTAACGTTACAATTCAAATCAAATTAAATGAGACGCACTCACTCACTCACACAAAAGCTAAATACTTACGCCTAGGAAAAAACACCTTAACTAAACTCTTATGACTACAAAATACAAAAAGGAAATACTAGTCAATGAATGCGGTGTATCACCCAAAGCTGGAGAACTAAAGGTGGGAGCTTGGAGAAACTGTAAGCGGAGTTTGGGCACTAGCTGACCTCTCACACTGCTGCACAGGTCCTGTCTCCGTCACAGCAAACACTAGACTGCATAAGTCGTGGGAACAAAAGCGGAGCACTAGGCCGCCTTTTTAACGGTCAAGTGCAAGCAGGGGCGAACAATAAAGAAAACAATAGTATCGCTCAGTACAGCACTTAGTGACGTGCATTAAATCGGTCACTTTTGAAAACAGTGACGAATGTTTTGAAAAGTGTACCCCGAAATGGAGGGAGAAACGGTTAGCTGAGCGATACACAGTGAGTTTTCCACTAATAGTTCGTGGTTTCTCACAAAAGGGAAATGTCG
This sequence comes from Coenobita brevimanus, assembly GCF_032717465.1. NCBI lineage: Eukaryota > Metazoa > Arthropoda > Malacostraca > Decapoda > Coenobitidae > Coenobita > Coenobita brevimanus. The sequence goes on along the minus strand of NC_137018.1, from coordinate 16,442,865 downwards.
CGAATTGATTCGTGACATTACGCCCTTACAAAGTTAAATTTTTTCCTTATGGGAAAAAATTTGTGGATATATATATATATGTACACATCCTAAGTCATTCACACAAGATTCACACTGTGGTGTGTGTGCTATCCTGCTACAGGAGAAAGTCGCAGTCGCCAGTGAGCGAAAAAACCTCGTATTTACGTTAATAGAAGCAAGCTTGAGGGAAAAACTCCGTGACGACGGTGAAAATCCTGTACTCAGGTCAAACTGAGCGAAAAGTCGCTACATTTACACTGACAACTAATTGTTGTGTAGCGTGGTGTATGTAATACACGGTGTAGGTGTGACAGTTGTAGTGTAACTGTACCTATGTGTAAAATGACATAGTAAATAATAACATGGCGACGACGAAGGCAGAGGAGAAGAGGCGGCAGCGTGCGGCAGACGATCAGCTGGTCCGCACAGCAAAACTGCTACACCCATTGCTGAACCTGCAAAACCAATTAAGGTGGAGCATCAAAAGTGTCAATGGGACAAAATTCTTATTACGTTATAATTACTCTCTCTGCCTAGCAATCAGTACATGCTACGAAAAGTACGCTCTAGCTGAAAAATACAAGTGACAGCCTAAGCTTCGTACATTCGAGGTCGCCATTAATTATAGCACACGATTATGTCAGCAAGTTGAGAATCCTTGTGCAAACTCGGGTCTTCCATAGCCTCGAACCGCACATGGATCCTCAACCTGTGCCTTAACCTACAGTACTTATATTAGTATCGGAGAGCTGAGAATCCTTGTGCAAACTCGGGTCTTCCATAGCCTCGAGTCGCCTCTGCGGGGTTCTCACTTCCCCCTTAACCTACAGTACTTATATTAGTATCGTGGAGCTGAGAATCCTTGTGCAAACTTGGGTCTTCCATAGCCTCAAGTCGCCTCTGCGGAGTTCTCTCTCGAACTTCCCCCTTAACCTACAGTACTTCTATTAGTACCGGGAAGTTGAGAATCCTTGTGCAAACTTGGGTCTTCCATAGCCTCAAGTCGCCTCTCAACTTCCCCCTTAACTTACGGTACATAATATGTATGTGCAGGCCCTGGACATACTGTGTCCTGTGGGGCCAATGGGTGAGACGTCAGGTCTGCACCCACTTCACCACTACCCTGTCTCTCAACTGACTCAGAGATTACAGGTGTGGTTATGAATGGCACAGGAAGGGCATGTCCCTGATTAGTGGTGATACTTTGGCACACACTGCAGGAACGGACAAAACTATCTATGTCTCGTCCCATCCCTGGCCAGAAAAAGTCAGCTCGGATACAGCCCTGGGTCTTCCTTTGGCCCATGTGACCTCCTGAGGCTGAACAATGACCCCATTGTAACACTGCTAGGCGGTACTTGGCGGGAATGACAAACTGCAGTCGAACCTCGCCCTCGGGTGTTCGTGACTCACGGTAGAGCCGTCCTTGTTTACGAAGGAACTTGGCTCGACCTCCCCGTGAATACTTTATCACTCGACCCTTTTGTTTGTTCCGCACGGTAGCAAGTGTCGGGTCAGAATGTTGTTCTTGTACAACAAGTTGACTACACATCAGATCTTGCGGCGATTCAATGATCACTGGGGTGACACAGTCTGGAGCCTCAGCCATGGCTCGTGTTACCGCCGCAGCCGAAGTCTGAGTAGCGCCATCATCGGAGCAACTATCCTTGGCTCCTTGAATATTGCCTACTATAAAGTCAAATAGAGGCTCTGGCATGACAACTGCAAGTGTCATACCAGTATAAAATGGAGATGCCACCTGGATACATGCCTCAGGGAACAATCTCACTGATCCATCAATAAGGTTTGCATGGATCTGTCGACCTGTATACTGCTCAGGCCGAACTAAACTCTGCTTGACAGAGCAACCTGAGGAACCATTGTCTCTCAGGACCTTCACAGGAATGTCTCCCACAAACCCTGGCTGAACAAGGAAGGTACTGTCACCTGTGGGAGGGCCTGTGGAGGAAGCAGCTAGCCACTCATGAGGCTGCTGAATTGATGTGGCAAACATTGTGCCTTGAGGGTTATATTGGGAAGATGGAACATTGGCCGTCTGTGGAGGGGGGTTCACTGTCACTGTGGAACTAGTGAACTGTGGGGAAGTACCCACACTGGTAGGGACGTGACCACCATGCTGCTGCTGAGGAATGAAGGCTGCATTCGCTTCCTGCCTCTTTTGAGCTGGTGGTGAAAAAATTTGTCCCAACGGTCGGTTGCGTGGCTGATACTGCTGCTGGTTAGGGTACTTGTACCTCTTCCACTCAGGTTTCTGAGTGTTTTGCCCCTGGTCCTTCCACTGCGGTTTTGGACCTTGGCCATTACTCTGAGAATGACCTTGTTGCTGGGATTCAGTCTGAGACGGCTTCCCAGACTTGGCAGTATCTTTTCTGCTCCAGGTGTTTTGCTTACGAGCTTGATACCCGTATGCTGTAAAGAATGCGTCAGCCTTCTCTGCCATTTGGCTGGCATCTTTCACCTGGCAGATCTTAAGCTGCGCTATGAGCTCAGCAGGCCACGACCTCTCTAGCTGTGTACGCAGCATAAGGTCAATTATCCCCTCACGCGTGGAAGGAGTTTCATCTTTCTCCATCCACTCATTTAAGTAAGCTGTGAGACGATCAAGGAACTGAACAGCTGTCTCCTTGTCTTGGAGACGAGGCTCGCATGAACTGAACTTTGGCGTAGTCTACTGTGAGACCATACGCCTTAATGAGTGCAGCTTTCATCATCTCATATGTGAGATTGTCTCCACGAATTCTGTGGAGAATATCGAGGGCAGGGCCCTCAAATAGACTAAGAAACTGAAGCCGACAGCTGCCTCATCCAGTTGATATAAGTCTGCCATGTCCTCAAAACGAGCTATGTACGGCTCGATTCGCTCGCTTTCCTTGTATGAAGGAAGCTTGATGCGTGGGGTCGCCAGGACATGTGCAGGGAGAACGCTCGTGGAGCTTGGACCAACTGCAGCAGACGTGTCTGAAGCCAAGGAATCTCGCTTGAGCTTCAGCACTTCAAGTTCATGTCTCTCGCGTGCTTCTCGCTCGGCACGTTCGTGTTCTCGTTCTCTGTCTCGTTGTTCACGCTCGTATTCGCGCTGTTCTCGCTCTTGTACTAGCTCGTGTTCGCGCTGTTGTTGCTCTTTTTCTAACTCGAGCTTGCGTTGTTTTTGTTCGTGTTCACGCTGTTCTCGTTCATATTCGCGCTGTTCTCGCTCATATTCGCGCTGTTCTCGCTCACGTTCACGAGCGTCTTTCTCACGTTCTTGCTCGTAATTGAACCGTGAGAGAACGTAACTCTGTATTTTCTCTGGGTCAGTGTGACCCATATCTTTGGCTTCCTGTACATAAGCACTGGCTGCCATGGCGCAAATTTATTAAGCAAACGAAACTGAACACTGACTGCTTCGCAACGAATACTAATAAACACAAGTAAAGAATACAGACACAAGCTAGTGGTGACCAGTCTTATTTAGTTAACTGGCAAAGAATAAATCAAAATGTAAATGACTGGGAAGACTCAATAATAAACACAATGGTTACGGCAACTTCCCAGGAGTGAATAAAATCGTCTGGCGTTACCAAGAATAAACTAGAGTTAAGTACTCTATTGATTAATAAAGCAAAAATTCACTTGCTAATTTAAGGGTAAACACCAGTAAGCTTCTGCCTATAAACTTTAATGATAAATACCTAAATATGAATGAGTGAGCACTATCTCGTGAATAGCTTTATAGCTAGGAGTTAATATCCTGGCGAGGTCGCCAATTGTCACGGGGTTTTTATAATATCACGGTAATTTTGAAATAAATGGTTAAATGTTAGTTAAATTGATAATAATATTCAATAATACTGAAGAGCAGGGACAATGATTGTCTTGCTAAATCGTGCAACGATTCTCTAAGAACGAGAATTCAAAAACTTTCTCAACAGTACACAGCAGAGACTAATTACTCACAATTGCTGACTTACTGTACTGTTAGCCTCTGGAGAAAGTTACTTCACCCCTGACAATAAATAACTAATAGTAATAATAATAACATCAGGTTCTTGCTGATGCATTAACACCTGGCACAACGGATTTTAAGTTAATACAACAAGACTGGTCTAAGTACCAGTTATGAAAGCAAACGTTTATGCCAGCTAGGAGCTATATGGAAAATAAGCTTAATTTGGATTAAATGAAACAAGATTTTACTTTACATTGAGCTCAAGAAAGGAACTGTTAAATTTAGTAATCACAAAAAATAAATTTAACGTTACAATTCAAATCAAATTAAATGAGACGCACTCACTCACTCACACAAAAGCTAAATACTTACGCCTAGGAAAAAACACCTTAACTAAACTCTTATGACTACAAAATACAAAAAGGAAATACTAGTCAATGAATGCGGTGTATCACCCAAAGCTGGAGAACTAAAGGTGGGAGCTTGGAGAAACTGTAAGCGGAGTTTGGGTACTAGCTGACCTCTCGCACTGCTGCACAGGTCCTGTCTCCGTCACAGGAAACACTAGACTGCATAAGTTGTGGGAACAAAAGCGGAGCACTAGGCCGCCTTTTTAACGGTCAAGTGCAAGCAGGGGCGAACAATAAAGAAAACAATAGTATCGCTCAGTACAGCACTTAGTGACGTACATTAAATCGGTCACTTTTGAAAACAGTGACGAATGTTTTGAAAAGTGTACCCCGAAATGGAGGGAGAAACGGTTAGCTGAGCGATACGCAGTGAGTTTTCCACTAATAGTTCGTGGTTTCTCACAAAAGGGAAATGTCGCGAATTGATTCGTGACAGGTGCCACAATGGAAATTCTGGACCAGATGTCAGTGATGAAGAGGAACAGTTATTGGTCCCTGGTAGAAGTGCTGGGGCACAGATATGGAACCATGTATCAGACTGAGGTTTACAAAGCATGATTCCGGAGCCGTGTACGGGCTCGAGGAGAATCCCTACAGCAGCTTGCTCATGACCTGGAAGGTATGGCATATAAGGCGTACCCTGGAGCTGCACCTAACCTGTTGGCTATTCTTCCGAGGGACCAGTTCATCGATGCTCTTGACAGTGCAGAGTTGAAAGTGCAAGTGAAACAGGCACAACCAAGGAGCTTTCAAGAAGCGCTAGCCAGGGCTCTTGAATTTGAGTCCTACATCAGGTCCAGTATGGCCACTTTTCAGACAAGTCATAATACAGGATTCGAGAAAAGAAAGGGGCAGGCACATGAGGTGAAAAAATCTGAGGGAAGTTGCTGGGACACAGAAAAGTGGATTGCAACAAGTGCAAGAGAGAACAGGAGAAGATCAGAGGAGGTTGCTGGTTCTGTGGGAAGCTGGGACACATGAAGGTGGATTGTTACAAATGGAAGGAACAAGAACGGAACAGTGCAAGGAAATCTCTGATTGCAACAAACGGGTGTTGGACCTCCGGTGAGGCGGGACACTTCAGCTACACTATGAGTGTCCAAATGAGAAGGATGAGGGTAAATTAGTGAAGGCTGGTGACGAGAGGCAACAAACAGCCAGTTTTTCCCAAGAAGTTCCACCACTGAGGAAATGCAGGAGAACTTTGATGAATAGTGTGTGAGAAGACGAAAGAACAGATGGCAAGCAATGTACCAGTGGTAGGAATGGGAATTTTAGAATGAAATGCAGCTGTACTATTGTAACAGGGCCTGTGCCAGATGAAGGAGACCTGAAGAGGATGCAGATGGAGGATGCAGATTTACAATCAGTGCTAGAGTGGCTGCAGCGTAGTACAGTGTGACCATCTTGGGAAGAAGTTTCAAGGTTAAGCCCTGTGACCAAGAGTTACTGGAGTCAGAGGGACCTTCTTCCTTTGAACAATGGGCTACTGGAGCGTCAATGGGAGACACCCGATGGCTTCAGAATGTATTGGCAACTTTTGGTTCCGAAGAAGATGAGGTCTGAGATCTTGGATAAGTCCCATAACCAGATCACTAGTGTGCACCTGAGAGTGAAGAAAACTCAAAGCCGGCTGCGAGAGAGGTTCTAATGGATTGGCATGTGTCAGGATGTTGAAGAGTGGTGTCGGGCCTGTGATGTGTTGTGCCAAGAAGGTACCCAGGAAACGTGGTTGCGCCCCTCTTCAGTTGCAACAGATGGGTGCACCAATGGAAAGAGTTGCTTTGGACATTGCTGGACTCTGCCACTCTCTGAATGAGGAAACCGTTATATATGTGTTGCCACTGACTACTTCACAGGGTGGCCAGAAGCCTATGCCATCCCTGATCAAGAGGCTGCGACTGTTGCTCAGGTGTTTGTTGATCAGTTTTTCTGTCATTTTTGGATGCCACTAGAGATACATTCAGACCAGGGTAGAAACTTCGAGTCTGCTGTGTTCCTTGTGTGTTGCAAGTTACTGGGGATCAAGAAGACCAGGACGACCCCACAAAGGCCACAGTCAGATGGGATGGTGGAGAAATTCAACTGGACCCTGGGATAAGAACTGGCCAAGTACTTCTTAGAGGAACAGACAGAATGGGACCAGAAATTACCTGTGTTGTTGATGGCATATCGATCTGCATCCCATGAGTCTGCCGGTTACACTCCTGCAAAACTGACGTTGGGCCATGAGTTAAGCTTACCAGTTGACTTGTTAATGGGAAGACTACCTGGTGAAGAGCTGCCTACAGGCACCTTCAGCTATGCGAAGTATCTTCAGGAAAGGCTGGCTGAGGTACATCATTAAGTGTGTGGAGCCCTCAAGTTTTCAGAAGTGATGAACTGCAAGTATGATGCCAAGGCAAATGAGGTGAACCTCAAGGATGGTGACAGTTTGGTTATATAATCCTCAGCAGAAGATGGAACAGTCATTGAAGCTGCAGAGCCCGTAGGATGAGCCTTACACTATGTTGGATCGCCTATCAGACATAATTTATCGGATTCGGGGAGGCAGGAAGTCTCGCCCAAAGGTGGTACACATGAATCGTCTGTGGCAGTACCATGGGCCAGGAAGTGACCATAGATTTGTGGGCTGCACAGCTAGATTCAGTTTCACAAGTGAAAGAAAGAAGATGATTAAAAATAAAAAGATATGTCCAATAAAAGTAAGCGAAAACAAAGCAGCCTTTCAGTTGGAAAAAACGAAGAGATTTCAGGCGCTAAGTAGTGCTGAATGTGACGCTGATGAGTTGAATGACAGACTAACAAAAGTGCTAAGAGAATCAGCGGAGATAACAGGGAAGCCTAATACAACCAAAGCCAAAAACTATTCAGAAACACTCATGCTCATGAAAAAAGAAAGGAAATGAGAGTAAAAACAACTAAAGATGAAATAAAACGAGAGGAATTAAATACGCCCATCAACAAGAAACAAAGAGAGAGAGAAAAAAAATATTGATCAGATCAAAGAAACCATCAAAAAAGGAAATAGTCTGAAACAGGTCCGATGTAAAATGGCACTAGGAAAGCAACAAATTGTATCATTGAAAGACAAAAAAAAGGTGAATTCATTAATGCAGAGATAAGATGGTGAAGAGATTTGAAGAATTTTACAAAGAACTGAATGCTAACTTTTCAGTTGACACAAGTGAAATACCCGAGATAACACCATACAAAGTAAACAGTTCTCTTAAAAGTATGAAAAGAGGAAAGGCTCCGGGAGAAGAAGAAACTGAGCTTTACTGTTGGATACGTGAGTGGAACTACAAAACAGACTTGCTGGCTTATGTACTCAGTGTATAAAAAAGAAGAAACTTCCCAAAACATGGTGTAATTCGATAGGTATTTTACTTTACAAAAAAAAAAAGCGTCTCAAAAGATATTAGAAACTATTAACCCATTAGTTTATTATCAGTCATTAACAAACTCTTCACTAAAGTCCTTACCAATAGTATAACAACAAATCTGAAAGAAAACCAACCTCGTGAACAGGCAGCATTCCGAAGCGGGTATTCGACTATTGATCATCAACACACAATTACTCAGCTATTGAGAAATCTACAAAATAATATAAATCACTGTGCTTAGGTTTTGTTGAGTCTGAAAAGGCTTTTGAGTCTGTGGAGCACATAGCGATTATAAATTCATCGCAAGAACAAGGAGTAAATGAGAACAACGTAAAGCTGCTTGAAAACACGTATAGAGAGGAAACTATCTATCTATCTATTGCTAGACGCCTCAATCCCGTTTGGGGTGGCCACAAACAAATCGCCTCCAAGTCGCCCTGTCCCCCGCCATTTCACTGCCCTGCTCCCAACTCACACCCCCCTCTCTCATATACCTCTCCACCCCATCCCTCCATCTCATCCTCGGCCTCCCCCTCCCTCTTCCCCCCTCCACCTCACTCACATACACTCTCTTCGTCAGTCTTTCACCATCCATCCTCTCCACATGGCCAAACCACCTCAGTTTGTTCCTCATAATGCTTCCTATCACATCCACATCCACACCACAACGCTCCTTTATATCTTCATTCGTCAGCCTGTCTCTCCACGTGACTCCACAGGCTCCTCTTAAATAACTCATTTCCACTGCTCTCACTCTTGACTTGTGTCCTTCCAACAATGTCCAAGCTTCACTTCCGTATGTTAGAGTTGGTATCACAATACTGTCATGTAGTAACTTTTTCACTTCCATGCTCATCTCCCTGTTTTTTATCACTGCTTTCAAAGAACCAGCAACCTTTCTTCCCTGCTGTACCCTTTCAAGCACTTCACCCTCCAAACCTCCATCCTTACTCATCACACTACCCAAGTACTTAAACGTACTCACATTTTCCAATTCCTCACCATCCAACCTCGCTGTACATTCACTAACTTCACCTCTCTCAAAGACCATCACTTTACTCTTCCCTACATTCACCTTTAGATTCCGTTTCTTACACACTCTCCCAAACTCATCCACCAAGCCTTGCAGCTCCCCTTCGTCTTCACTGAACAACACAGTATCATCTGCAAACAGCAGTACAGGGAGTTTCCAAACACTATCCTCTCTCACCAGGGCCACTCCAACCTCCACTACCCTACCTTGTACCTCTTTTATTACCCCATCCATGTACAGATTGAACAACCATGGAGACATGACATCCCTGTTTCAAACCAACTTTCAAAGAGAAAAATGCACTTAGTTCACCATCCACACGCACTGCAGCCTTCGCACCATCGTACATACTCTTCACAGCATTCAACAACTTCCCATCTACTCTATATATTCTTAACACTTTCCACAATCCTTGTCTATTCACCCTGTCACATGCTTTCTCCAAATCCATGAAAGCCGCATACAACTTCTTTCCCTTCTCTAGAAACTTTTCCACTAAAGATCTAAGAATGAATATCTGATCTACACAACCTCTTCCCTTCCTAAAGCCTCCCTGTTCTTCTCCAACTAATTTCTCTGTTCTTTCTCTAACTCTGTCTATAAGTATCCTACCATACACTTTTCCTATTATACTAAGAAGACAAATGCCCCTATGATTACCACACACTTCTTTTTCCCCTTTTCCTTTGTACAAGGGAATAATTATACCTGACTTCCAATCCTCCGGGACTCTACCCTCCTCTCAGGCCAATCTGCACATCTTCCACATCCATTCTACTACTATCTCTCCCCCATGCTTCAGCATTTCACCACACACTCCATCAATTCCTGGGGCTTTCCCCGATTTAACTTTCTTCATTGCTTCCACAACTTCTACCCTACTGATTTCTTCCTGTCTTCTCACCTCCCTCCTTCTCCCAGCCATTCCCCAGCCACTTATACTCGCATTACTTCCATCCTCTACGTTCAACAATTCCTTAAAGTGTTCTCTCCATCTGTTCACTTTTTCTCCCTTCTCCACTAGTAATCTACCATTTTTATTTTTCACTCCCCTGCTTACTTCACTTCCACCCTGTCTTACTCTTTTCACTTCTCTCCAGAACATTTTCTTACAGTCCCTCCACTTTACACTCAAATTCCTTCCAAATTCCTCATCCACTCTCTTCTTACTCTCTCTTACTAATCTTTTCACCTCTCTCTTTCTTTCCACATATAACTCTCTCTTCCGCCTCTCAACTTCTTCCACGCCCCTATTTCTCATCCATTCATTGTATGCTTTCTTCTTTTGTGTTTCACCTCGTCAGTCCACCACGCTGTTCCTTGCACCCCCCTCCCTCTTCTCTTCCTTCCACACACCACATCACATGTTGCACATATTTCTTCTGTAAATATCTTACACACACCTTCCACATAAAGACTCGGAAAAAATAGACTGAAAATGGCATGCGTCAGGGAGATACAATTTCACCAAAATTATTTTCAGCACGCCTAGAAAGTATTTCCAGAAAGGTAGATTGGGAGAACAATGGAGTAAACATAGATGGAGAAAAGCTAAACCATTTAAGATATGCAGATGACATTCTCCTAATCTCATAAACAGCAGAGAAAATGAAAGAAATGTTAAATGGCCAAACAGAGAAAGTCTCAAAGAAAGGCTAAAGATAAACCGGGGTAAGAATAATGTTTAATCCATATGCACCAAAAAGGGTTATCAGAATAATCAAAGAAATTCTTGAAGAAGTCCATGAGTACAATTACTTGGGGCAAAAACTAAAATTCGGGAAAGACCATGATAGTGAAATAAAAAGACTCATTACAATTGGATGGAAAACTTTTAGTAAACATAGAGACATTATGAAAAGTGGCTTGCCACTATGTATGAAACGAAAAGTATATAACGAATATATAATGCCAGCTATGACATACGATTGTGAGGCAGGGAAACTAACAAAATCGATGGAACATAAACTAATTCATTTTCAGCAATGGAAAGGTCAGTGTGGGGAATATCTTTATGAGACAGGAAAAGATCAACTTGCGTGAGAGAGTAGCCTAAAGTCAAAGACATTATAGAAGTTATAAAAGAACAGAAATGGATGTGGGCACTGGTCAGACCATGTAGCAAGAATAAGGGATAACCGATGGAGCAAGAGACCGACTGACAGGACACTGAGAGATTGCAAGCGTAGCAGGAAGAGGCCAGACAGGAGGTGGAGAGATGAGATAGAGAAACTTGGAGGGGAAAACGTGGCAGATTGGCTTAGTCAAGGAATTCGTGGAGAAGGTTGGGGAAGGCCTTTGTTCATCAGTGGACTTGTAATACTGGCTGATGATGTTTACACACACACATATATATATATATATATATATATATATATATATATATATATATATATATATATATATATATATATATATATAATCTCATCAGCCGTTTCAGTGTCCACAACAGGGCCGGCCTATCTCGACCAAAGTGCGGACGATACAGCCAATGTATCTATACCAAGTGGCTTAGGCTGTCTGGTAGAGATTGTACGTAGGGTGAGAAGTGCTTGTAACTTTAACTGTACTGTTGGAGTGTCTTTGGACGTGTGTGTACTCTGTGAACCAAGTGTAATTGGCCCGCGCAAGCTGACTGGGTGCAAGCATACTTTATAGTATGTGACACTGGTTCAACCACAGCACCCCTTATGTCCGCCAAGCAGTACATCGCTAGAAGAACGCTCCCAAAGTTTATTACCATGGCGAGGCGTGAACTCTTGTTCTTCAGTGTACGAAAACGCACACTTTACCACTGAGGCTCTATATATATATATATATATATATATATATATATATATATATATATATATATATATATATATATAATTTTATGTATATATATTATTTGTATATATATATATATATATTTATTATTTGTATATATATATATATATATATATATATATATATATATATATATATATATATATATATATATATTATATGTATAAATATTATATATATATTATATATCAGAGAGAGAGAGAGAGAGAGAGAGAGAGAGAGAGAGAGAGAGAGAGAGAGAGAGAGAGAGAGCGCTCCGCTCTGACCCAAGGGTCAGAGGATCGAATCCACCCAAAGGTCATTGGTAGACATCAGGAAGGGCATCCGCTCATAAAACGCTACACGCTTCGGTCCAAAGTCCTCTACCCAGGGGCAACGCCTTAGCCCTTTGAAGATACCAGGCGTAAAACCATATTATATATATATATATATATATATATATATATATATATATATATAGATATATATATATATATATATATATATATATATATATATCTATATATAAATATATCTATCTATCTATCTATCTATCTATCTATATATATATATATATATATATATATATATAAGTCGATGATGTTTACTTTATGCCTTTTATAGGCTGCCTTTCCAACCTCATTGCAATGTAGATTCCAATATTTTTCCTGCTCTTTGAAACAAAATTGTTTTGCAGGTTCCCATGAAATGTCTCCTGACTGTCCACCAATCATGAATTGTAATACATACTGATTAAGTGTATCTGTGCTTACCGTACGTTTAGTACATCCTATGTTTAATAATTTATATATGTTGCGGTGCTTTATACTTATACAGATGTTCCATCAATTGATTCTAAAACTGTATAACACTACGCTTTTCCATAAATCTGGTGGAGAGGTTGAATAATGAAATTAATAAGACCACCAACACATGATAGATTCCGTATTATTCCTCTAATATTACATCTAACTCCCACACCTATCATCTATCAATGCCCAGCAGATCATGCTGAAAAATCTAGCTTATCATTAGTTTGAGTTTTTCGTTAAGTTCATGTACTGTATATTTATCTATTTTCCTTCCATATACTTGTACACTTGCCACCTATAGCGTTTAAGTTATTACTAGTAAATTCACTGGTTTACTTTCTTAACTTTTTATATTCTTCCTTAATACCTCATCTTCTCAAAAACTTTGCTGTGATTATTTAAGTTATTTGATACTTTATTATCTCATATCCTTGTCTACTGGATAAAGTTTGTCTCTTTTTGCCAGATATAATTTCATTCCACCTCTGCAGTACTTTCATAATTTCTGTTGTTTAATCCATCTTGAGCCTACTGAATGTTATTCTTTTCTCCTAAATTGCTCATAATCAATGATGGTCTCCCTTTCTCATGCATACCTAACTATGTATTTCCTAATTTTTCATGTTTGTCACTGTCACTGCTTAACTGCTTTCATACTCTTGTATAATCCTTCTAGCCAAGCCTACATATACTCCATGATTTCCCTTCTGAGTCTGTTCCTCCATTACAGAAATCAACAATTTTATTGAGTTGTACATGTATGATAAAATTATATACTTAAAAAAATAGTTAAGAGTAGTATTAGGTCTTTTTCATTGACCTGAGGGTATTTATAGACATGAAAATCTCTTACGATAAAAAGATACCCCAGGATCTACATTGTTTTTTGTAAATATCACGAGGAAAAAACTGATTTATTTTGCAGTTTATTACTAATAATTTTGTATATAAACAAATTTTTCCTCAAAACTGAATGCATGATTGAAATATATAAATGGGTGTATTACCCACACCCACCAATTGGTCTGCTGGCTGAGCATTTGACTATGTCCTGTGACTCTGACCTTCGATCGAATGCTCTTAAAATCGAGTTACCGTACTTCTTTCTTGTTTGACCTTTACCCCTCCCACTATGTTTGGTTCTGATCGGATGAAAGCTCCTTGAGTTGACTTTGCCCGGTGATCTTGACCTACACTCCTTCCACTGATCCAGAAGTATGACATTAAAATCGAATCTCTGTCATAACAAAATAATGAACACTCCCACAAAGCTAGATTTAAGTCTGGTAAAACTGTTTAAATTTACATTGTCATGCAGCCTTGACCCTTAACCTTCAGTTCTCAACAACTACAACAACAACAACAACAATAATAATAATAATAATAATAATAATAATAATAATAATAAAAGCACTTTGACCATCCCTGAACCCTTCTACCAAGTATGGTTAAAATTGATATAAAACTTGAGATATTTTCCTGACAACAGACACACACGTCGAATGTTGACCTTGCCCATTGACCTTGATTTTTGGCTGACTCTCAAAACTGAATTCCTTGGCTCATGGCAGATCATTAACCCGCCCTGTCCCGACCACTTTTCGACCACTGGTACCCCCCAATCCCGACCATTTTTCGACCCTTTCTTTTTTTTGCTAAAATTTTCGCTTTTGGTCAGAAACAATGGTCAGTGGCAAAGAAATTGGTCCCCGGGGTCCTTAATTACCTTAACCAGGTATGCCTTGGTCCCACCTGGCCCCGTGTTCTCCCTAGGCGGTCTGAGCCTCTAACGTTTTCTATGGTATTATAAGTCTGGGAAACCAATGAAAGTAAGTAGAAACGTATTTATTACAAACATAAAAACATGTGATAAAAGAGTATATTGGATTTTATACAAAAATAGAGCAGAAATAAGCATTGTACCATCGTGCGAAACGAGCAAAATCGGCCAACTTGGTCACGATGAATCGCTAACATTCTAAAATCATGATACATATAATTTTTTTTACTTACATAATACTTCTACAATAACATTATACCATTTTACATTTTATTGAACTGTTTTTACGTATTCACAGGCCTTTTGATAACATTTAGCATAATGTTAGCGCTTATTTATGTAGTGAGTGAACTCGCTGTGACTTGTTTCAACTCGTATTGTGTTTTTTCTACTTACATAATACTTTTCTAATATTATTATACACTTTTCAACTTTATAGAACTGTTTTGAGATTATTTCAGGCCTTACGTAAAAATACAGCGTAATAATAGCGCATAATAACACACACGGTGAAGTTGCTATGACAACTATTTCAACTTACAACCTATTTTTGTACTTATATAATAATTCTCCACTAACATTGCACATGGTTACACTTGATATAATTGATATCACATCATTTCTGAACTTACGATGGAACTGAGCGTCATATTTGCGCGTACTTACACAGGGAGTGTTATCGTGATATCATTTGTTTCATCTTACACTAGTATTCAACTTATAAAATACCTTACTACTAACATTACAACATCTTCCACTGTATATAATTCCTATCACATACTTACTGACCAGAATGTGGGTGTACTCATGACATCAATTATTACAACTTACACTATTGTTCAACTTATACATTTTATTCATGCTAACATTACACCCGTTTCCACTTTATTTCCTTGCTATCACATATTTACTGACCAGATTTACACAGTGGGTGTAGTTTTGATAACAATTCTTTCCACTTACACTAATTCTCAACTTATACATTACTTTTCTGAAAAAATAACACCCGTTTCAACTTTATATTTGACTTAGCACCTACTGACTGGCCTTACCATTATCATGAGCGTCATTTCGCCTTCCCACACAGTTTCAGTAGTGTAGGAAATTATGATATTCCTTGAAACAAGGCTGAAGGCACAACGCAACATTGCACTCGACACACTCGTATCTTGTGTCTTTTCTCTGAGTGGATGGTCTGACTGTCGAGTGCCTACATACATGGCAGCGAAGCTGGGGTTTACGACGGTTTGGTTCGGAAGGGATTGCGCTGGGATAGTGCCGTCCTGCAAGACGTAGGGGAGTCTGAGCAGCCATGGGGGCGCGGGTGCGGTGTGTGGGTCTGTCCTGGGCATGCTTGGCGATTATTTCACGTGCCAGCTCCCTCACAAACTCCTCAAAGGTCTCAGATACTCCAGTGGTCATTGTGTGCAGGTAGTGGGCGTTCAGGACTGTGATGTCGAGCAAGTGGAAAAAGAGTTTCTTGTACCACTTCATCGTGGTCCTGGCACAGTCAACACTTGAAATCATCGAGTCTGACTGATCAACTTGCCTCATGTTCAGATTATAGGCAAGTACAGACTCTGGTTTCCATACGTTGCGCCTCCTCTCGCTACGGTGATCCACGGAGTCTGTGCGGTGCATCAGGGGGCTGTGAACAGTTGATAGGAGGCAAAATTCCCTGTTGTGGTTCCACAGGGTTGCAAGGATGTTATTGGCCTGGAAGAAAACCACCTCGTTCTTGTCAAGTTTCCTCCCTATCTTGACCATTTGGTGACGGTTCCTCTTGACTGTACCACAGACTCAGGTGTCGTGTTGGTGGAGGAACCTAGCGAGAAGAGGGCTAGTGTACCAGTTGTCCAGGTACAACACATGACCACGATGAAGGTACTCTTCTATCATTGTCTTCACCACGGCCCCAGAGAGTCTTATACTCCGATCTTCTATTATATCTGTCTGTGCGCCCGTGTACAAGACTATGTCTTGCACATAACCAGTCTTACAGTCACACATAACAAAGATCTTGAACCCGAAACGGTGTCTCTTGCTGGGTATGTACTGCCTAAAGGAAATATTGCCTCTCCACAACACAATACTCTCGTCTATGACGAGGTCTCTATAGGGATAAAATGAGGAGTGGAACATTTCCCGTAAATGATCAAATACCAGCCTAATTCTCCTCATTTTATCGGTCTTATTTGCATTGGCTGGATCTTCTGCATCAAAAAAGTGGAGGCGGCCGAGAATATACTGAAATCGGTTACGACTCATCACGTTTCCAAAGAAAGGTGTGAGGATGATTGGGTCAGTTGTCCAGTAGGCAGGAATTTGGTTTTTCCTTACCACACCCATCAAGATAACCAGGGCCAAAAATAGGAACATCTCTGAAATAGTCACGGGATAGTCATACTGTTGGGAATGCCTGCTCGTGGTTCCCAAACGTTCACTTTCACGGCGCTGTGATTGTGAAAAAATATTTGTTTGTTCAACTATGCGCCCCACAAACGCCTCACCAAAGAACAAGTTGAAAAAATCCACCCGTGACGAACCTGCATTTACACCTGGACCCGTGCAACCTGACCGCCACTCCTCAGTGAAAGGGTGAATGATGGGAGTAAAATTACTCCCATCTTCCCAGTTCCACGTGACACCACCGTCTCCAGCCACGTCACCATCGTCCCCTTCGTCAGGGTGGGGAGGTGAGGGTGGTGGGGGAGGTTGGGGAGGTGGAGAGCGGCGCCTCTCATCACTCGCATTTCTCTTCCCTCTCCCTTTTCCTTTACCCTTTCCCTTCCCTTTCTTGCCTTTCCCCACATCCTGGGGCTGTGGTGAGGAAGTTTGGGAATATTCAGGGGTGAAAGAAGTGCTGGGGAGTGACTCAACCTCCTCTCCCCTAGGCCTATGAGCACCACGTGCTCGTGCTGCCTCCCTCACACCACTTGCCTCTTCACCCCGCACTACCCCCACACCACTCTCACTTTCACCCCGCACTGCCACCACAACACTTTCCCTTTCTCCCAGCAATCCCACCACACCACTTTCCACTTCCCCAGACAAAGTACTTTCACCATACCTTATGTGTCGTCTCGCCCCACCTTCTGATCCTTGTGGTGATATTTTCTCTTTTCTCAACCACGCGGCAATATCACGTCCTAAGCCTCTGTCATCCTCATCGTCCTCATCCTCATCCTCATCAGATTCGGGATGGAGAGATAGCTGTGCACGTGGTTGGGGAGCAGGCTGGCCTTCCCTTGCCTTGCGGTATGTCACATACCGCGTTTTTCGGGGCGAAGGGACCTCCTCATCATTGCTACTTATTTCTTCCTCTGGCTGGACTTAATCACGATCCACCACATCATCGTCGAGTGGAGAATCACTGTCTCCAGTGAAGGCTTCCAGGACGGATGCGATTTCCTCGTCTGAGAGACCTTTCCGCGCCATGTCTGACCTGGGTCACTGCTAGCAGGTGAGTGACCGAGACAAGGGCGAGCGCGGGTCACGCTGGGTCTAGGACGCTGCCCGCCTGGCGGCAGGTAGGGGAGGCTTCGGTACCTGGGCGAAACGAAAATCTCGCGCGAATTTTGAAAATTGTGGAAATTATGAACCTTGCAATTGCAGGACGTTGAAGTACGTCGACGGGATTAGCTGTGACATAACGTGAGGACGTGGAAGTACGTCGACGGGACGCCGCGGGTTAATCATTCTACCAAGTGTGAGTTAAATCAGAAAAAAAAAAAAAGTGGGCTGACATTGTCCTACGACCTTGGCATTTATTTTTTCCCTGTGACCTTGACCTTTGACTGATTGTGCCAAAAATCAAATCCTGTTATTATTGGATTCATTCCCTCCCCCAATTTTTTTTTTCTCTAAATCAGTTAAAACTAATTAGGTTGGCAATGCCCTGTGGCCTTGACCTTTGACTAATCGTACTAAAAAAAAAAAAGGAATTTGCTCCTTCTCAGAGCCGTAGTCTGTCCATAGAGTTGCTTAAATTTGTATTTTAATACATTTGAGTTATTTTTCTTAACAAGAACACAGATTGAACTTTGATCTTGCTGTGTAACCTTGACGTGTGACTATTTTGAAAACTGATTAACTTCGTTCTTGCTTTACACTCAGCTCTTCTCCATAACATTGGTCAAAACTGAGTAAAATCAGTTTAAGACGATTTTCATGTGTCAACGTTAGCCCTGTGATATTGACTTTTGACTGCTCTTCTCATACTAATTGGATTCTTCGTGGGGTGTCCTTCAACATTTTTGCCTGTTTGGTTGATTTTGAATGAAAATTTTCAGTTACATTCTTCACACACACACACACACACACACACACACACACACACACACACGTTGAGTAAATTATACTAATTCAGCATCTACTGTCTGCCATAATATAAGTTTACCGATTTTAACTTATGTGACTGAGTTTGCGAGTAGTAACCAATTTTGCTGCGGTATTAAAACAAGTTCAGTGAGTGACTATCTCTCTCTCTCTCTCTCTCTCTCTCTCTCTCTCTCTCTCTATATATATATATATATATATATATATATATATATATATGAATGTAGAAGAGAAAGAAATATTACAAGGTGGTTTTATCTATTGCTGCACTTCACTCCATGTGGAGCTATTTTGTATGTTATGGGGACAGCTCAGTCAGTTTCATTAGTATGTACTCTGCATTATTTATTTATTTCCGACATCATATGCCACATCGACGACCACAATACCCGGCTTAGCCATCCGCACAGCACATTAAATAAATATATATATATATATATATATATATATATATATATATATATATATATAATATATATATGAGCCTCTGTGGTACCGTGGTAAAGTGTGCTTTTTTTTTGTACACTGAAGGATGAGGGTTCGCTCCCCGCCAGAGTAATAAACTTTGGGAGCGTTCTTCTGGCCACGTACTGCTTTGGCGGACACAAGGGGTGCTGTGGTTGAACCAGTGTCGCACACTCTGAAGTATGCTTGCACCCTGTCGGCTTGCGCGGGCCGATTACACTTGGTTCACAGACTACACACACATCCAAAGCCACTCTAACACTACAGTTACACTTACAAGCACTTCTCACCCTACATACAGTCTCTACTAGAGAGCCTAAGCCTCTTGGTAAAGATACATTGGCTGTATCGTCCCCATTTCGGTTGGAATAGGCCGGTCCTCCAGTAGACACTCAAACGTTGAGATGAGGTGATATATATATATATATATATATATATATATATATATATATTGTTACAAAGCCTATGATTTCATCATCCTTTTTATAATTCTAACGTACAGTTGCTGCATGTTTGATCACGATTCGCCTCGTGGCTTCCATAGTGGCCAAGCTTCCGTGTTCTACCTCACTCCCCCCTTCTCCTCCCTCATAGTAGAGTAAGTCGTTCTTTCTGTTGTTCAGAACAGGAGTGTCAACTCTTTGTCCCCTGTGGCTTCATTTGCGCGCCCTTCTTACAAGTTGTATTAAGCTCTGCCGGCCCCTATATAATGAGCTCAGTCTCTGCATTAATTGCCTCTTAGATCTACTCTTCATTTTGTTCACATCTCTGTCCTCCCCTATACAGTTGTTATTATTTTTGTGAGTGTTCAGGAAGTCTCCAACCATCTAGCTGCTGTGTAATTTGAGTATAAGTGTTATTACATTTTTTCTTGTACTGTATAGCATAAGGTGTTAATTCGTAGGCCTGGTAAGGTTTTTGTGATTCATGTGGAGTTTTTGATGTCAGCCATTGTTAATAATATTTTGTATCTGTAATAATATATCTTGCATTAACTGAGCATTATCCGGTTTTCTCATTTTATCAGGGCTTAGATAAATTTACTCTTGCTAATTTCGTGTTAATAAAGGCTATTGCAGTTAACCATATATTTAACCTGTTTTTTGCCATTACATTATCCTTATGAGTCCTGAATGTTTAGTTGTTAGTTTGAGCATTAAACTTTAACTTGTAATTTTACCTAACTCTTTTGTTTTGAACCTGGAACTTTGCAGGACAGTAGTGATTTTAGTATTCTCACTTGAAGTGTTCATTATCTCTCTCTGTTCCGTAACATAAATTTGGCGACCTCTGATCAGGATATTCAGGATATTATCATAAGAATATTGCTTGATATTGTGTGACTGTGATTTATTCATGATGTCTACTATTACTACTCTTGATGAAGGCAAAGATTTTTTGTCAAATGTGCAAACAGTGTGTGATGTAGAAAACAGAACAAAGAACGAACTTAAGCTTGTTGCTCAACAATTGGGAATTGCTGTTCGCACTCATCATTCTAAAGATCAAATTGTTGACATGATTAATGAAAGCTTGTTTAATGTAACTCCTCCAGATGACTAAATGCTGATTGAAATTGCTAACTTACAGCTAGCCCTGCAGGAGGCTCGTGCTAAGGAGGCTGAGTTTCAGGCCCGTGCTAAGGAGGCTGAGTTTCAGGCTCGTGCTAAGGAGGCTGAGTTTCAGGCAAATGCTAAGGAGGCTGAGTCTCAGACTCGTATTCAGGAGGCACAGGCACAGGCTCAGGCACATATTGAACTAACTAGGATTCAGGCAGACCATGAGTATCGCATGAAACAAGTTGGAACTGGATCATCTAGCTCTGATGATTTTGATGTGGGTAAAAATGTTAAACTTGTCCCTCCTTTTAATGTATCTGATTTAACAAAGTATTTTCAGTTGTTTGAGAGGGTTGCTACAGGTTTAATTGGCCCAAAAAGTATTGGCCAGTACTCCTTCAAACTGTTCTCAAGGGTAAAGCTCAAGTAACTTATGCATCTTTGCCTCAGGATCAATCTGATAATTATGATGTAGTTAAGAGCTTGATTCTTAAGGCCTATGAGCTTGTTCCTGAAGCCTATAGAGTAAAATTTAGGACAACTTATAAGCAAGATAAGCAATCCCATGTTGAGTATGCAAAAATCAAAGAAGATCTGTTAGAGGAGTGGTTAACCCGCCCTGTCCCGACAACGTATGGGTACATCACCACGATTTGCATTTGCCAGTCCTGGCGACGTACCAGTACGTCGTGCAATTGCAATGTGCATAATTTCGACAATTTTCAAATTTCGCGCTTGATTTGCGGTACGTACCCTCGCCTGACCTTCCCCTACCTGCCACCAGGCGGGGACACTCGGCGACCCTGCGTGACCCGCGCTAGCCCGCCACTCGTCCACTCACCTGGTAGCCACGGTCCTGCTCAGACATGGCTAAGAGAGGTCTCTCAGAGAGCGAAATTCAAGTCGCCCTGGACACCTTTACCGGCGACAGTGATTCCCCACTGGATGACGAGGAGATGGACAAAGATTATGTGCAGCCAGAGGAGGAAGAAACCACCAGCAGTGACGAGGAAGTTCCGTCACCAAGGAAGCGGCAGTACGTGACTTACCGTTCTGCTAGAGAGGGGCAGGAGGCAAAGAAGGCACATGGTATGTCATATCCCTATCCCCAGCGTGCCTTGGAAGCCGAATTCGAGGTCGAGGACGAGGACGAGGACGAGGACGGAGACGTGGGACGTGCTGCCACGTGGTATGGGCGGGAGGTGATTACGCATCGTGGCCCAGAGCGCACACCACGTCGTCTAAGCAGGTATGGGCCTAGCATTCTGTTTGGGGCGGTAGGAAGTGAAGTGGAGGGAGTGGGGAGTGAAATGGACATTCCTGGGATTAGGGAAAGTGAGAGTGAGGTGGGTGAGTCATTGCTCTCCCTACGCAGTGTGAGGCGGCAGAGTGGATCACGTGGGCCAGTGCGGGTGCGTTCCTTATCACGTGGGGTTGTGAGGGAGGGGGAAGGTGGGGAGGAACCACTCCAAAGCACGTCTTATGCTCCCCAATATCCCCTAACACGTGGTCGAGCAAGGTTGCGTGAGAGAGCACGTGGTGTGGTAATGGAGGGGGAAGGTGGGGAGGAACCACTCCCCAGCTCGTCTTCTGCTCCCCAATATCCAACTATTTCATCCCCACAGCCCCCTAATGTTCCTCAAGGCCGTAAGGGTAAGGGAAAGGGAAAGGGTAAAGGCAGAGGGAAGAGGAGTGACAGTGGGGAAGCCCTCCGTACTCCTTCTCCCCAACCTCCCCAACCAGGATCTCCTCCCCACCCAGACGAAGGCGATGATGGGGACGAGGGATTTGTGTCGTGGGATTGGGAGGATGGGAGTGATTTTTCTCCCCTCATTCACCCCTTCACTGAGCAGGGGCGATCTGGCTACATTGCACCAGGTATTCACTGTAATTCAAGCAGGTTGGATTTTTTCCACCTGTTTTTCAGTGAGGCCTTCGTTGATCAGATCGTGTTTCAAACAAACCTGTTTGCAAGCGGCCAGCGGCTAGAAAGTGAAAGATTGGGAACAAGGAGTAGGCATTCAATGATTTATGATTACCCTGTCTCCATTCCAGAAATGTTCTTATTTTTTGCCCTTGTCCTTTTGATGGGTATAATAAGAAAAAATAGAATTCCTGCTTACTGGACTACGGACCCTGTTATGTTTACCCCCATATTTGGTCAAGTGATGAGCCATAATCGGTTTCAACAAATTCTAAGTCGCCTCCATTTTTATGATGCTAATGACCCTGCAAATGCAAACAACACTGACAAAATGAGGCGAATTAGGCTGGTCTTTGATCACCTCAGGCAAACCTTTCGATCCTCATTCTATCCCTATAGAGATCTCGTCATAGACGAGAGTCTCGTGTTGTGGAGAGGCAATATTTCATTCAGACAGTATATACCCAGCAAAAGGCACCGTTTTGGGTTCAAGATCTTTGTTATGTGTGACTGTAGGACTGGATACGTGCAAGACATAGTCTTGTACACCGGTGCACAGACAGACATAATAGAAGATCGAAGTATAGGACTTTCGGGAGCAGTGGTAAAGACGATGATACAAGACTACCTTCGTCGTGGTCACGTTCTCTATCTCGACAACTGGTACACTAGCCCTCTTCTCGCTCGTTATCTTCACAGACATGAAACGGGAGTCTGTGGAACCGTAAAGGTGAACCGGCGTCACATGGTCAAGGTAGGGCGGAAACTTGCAAGGAGTGAGGTTGTCTTCTTCAAAGCAAACAACATCCTTGCAACAATGTGGAACCACAACAGAGAAGTAAGCCTCTTGTCCACGGTTCCCCGCCCCTTGATGCACCGTACTGATTCTGTTGATTACCATAGCGAGAGCAGGCGTCGTGTTTGGAAACCTGAATGTGTCATGGACTATAATATAAACATGCGCCTCGTGGACCAGTCAGACTCCATGATATCGACGGTAGAGTGTGCCAGGACCACGATGAAGTGGTATAAAAAACTGTTCTTTCACTTGCTAGATATCACTGCTCTGAATTGCCACCACCTTCACGCCATGACCACAGGAGTTCAGGAAACCTTTGAAGGGTTTGTGAGGGAGCTCACACGAGAAATCTTTGCAAAGTATGCTGTTGAAAGGCCCCAACAGCGCCCCCGCACTGCCCATATTACCCACACTCCCCAGAGAATATCCGCCCGCCATTTCCCCACTCCTATCCCGCCCCAGCCCAACACACCTAGGCCCCAGCGCAGGTGTCACGTGTGCAGTCATTCCCAGGTGAGACTCACGACACAGAGGAAGGACACCCGCTATGAGTGCGTGCAGTGTGACGTGGGTCTGTGTATTCACCCATGTTTTAGTGAATATCACACGTTGCTGCAATTTTAGCATGGTGTGAATGCAAAAGGACGCAGAAATTATGATGTAAATGCGACAGACAGACGCTCTGTGAAAATATCAGTCATGTGGATCGCCAAATATTAGTATAAAGTGCCTACGGGTAGAACATAAGTGCAAACATTGGGTGTAAGTATATAAATCTGCCCTAAGTTGAAACTTACATAGAGAGGGTTGTTTGATGCGATATTCTGTCGCTCAGTGCAATAAATACGGCCCCTTATTATAAATTTTCTATTATGTGACATTCTTACGGGTATAATATAAGTTCAAATTATTGTATATGATGATGTATTTCCTAAGTCAAATATTCATAGCGTGTCTATAAAGATAAGATTTCCTGACGCTTAGTCG
Organism: Coenobita brevimanus; assembly: GCF_032717465.1. Taxonomy (NCBI): domain Eukaryota; kingdom Metazoa; phylum Arthropoda; class Malacostraca; order Decapoda; family Coenobitidae; genus Coenobita; species Coenobita brevimanus. Next base: position 16,418,597 of record NC_137018.1, on the reverse strand, counting down.
AATGAATAAGGCACGTATTAGTCAAAATAAAAGTCAGCAAGTGATAAAGTGAATAATTAGTATATAAGTGTGTGAGTGAATTAGTATATAAGTGTGTGAGTATTATGTATGACGTAACATTCCTTGCGAGGGTATTTTCAGGCGATATTCTCACGCTCACTTGAATAAATAATGGCAGTAAGTAAGTATGTACAGTGCATTGGAGGGGTGTAAACGTGTGTAATGTAAGTGGGAAAATATAATTGGAGTGAATAAATAAAGTAGATGATGAAACACGAGTGTTTGAGATCGTGGTTGCTACGTGAATAGGCGCTAGCATATCGCTAAATGCCCTCGTAATGAATGAAAATAATTGAAAACCTTCACAGTGGTGGGGGAAAGGTTCTATGTAAATGGGAAAATAATTGGAAAGTGATAAAACAATTTGGTATGTTGAAATACGAGTCATAGCGAGTGCGCTTACTAAGCTGATGTGCGCTAAACTTATGCTGCATGTCATCAAAATGAATGAAAACATCTGAAATCACTTACAAACAGTTGTAATTGGTAAATTGTCATTGAAACAGAAGTATACAAGTAGAAAAAATGATCGGTAGACTCATAACAGAAAATTAGCAGATAGCATGATACGACTCGGACCTAACTCGCTATGCTCGCGCGATGGTACAATGCTTATTTTTCCTATATATGTGTCTGAAATACATTATATTGTTACTGTTATTGTCTATTAGTACAAATTCAATAAATGTAGAGGTGTTGTGTGTTGTTTGTCCCATTACTCCTTACCATAGAAAACGTTAACGCATATCCAGCCCATTACAGAATACGATACCTGCGGGGGAAACCGCACCTGTATAGACCACTTATAGACCGCAGAGACCACTTTCTTCAAGATTTTCCATAGTTTCTCGACCTAAGTGGAAGTTTCATAAGAAAAAATTTTTTTTCCAAAAAGGCTCTGGACTGGGGGATGTCATAGGTGCGGAAAGGCTCGGGACGTGACGGGTTAAATTCTAAGAATGTGGATTCTGATTTTGGTAAATTTAAGCAGATGATTTTGCTGGAGGACTTCAAAAGGTGTATTAATAAAGATGTAAGCCTATATCTTGATGAGAAAAGAATAGATAATTTGTCTGATGCTGCAGTTTTAGCTGATGAATATGTTCTCATTCACAAGAGATATTCTAAAGAAAAAAGGAAAGCTGAGAGTAAGTACGTTGCCTCTACTCAGAGTACAGGTAACAGGAAAGAGAATAAAGATGATGTTTCTCAGGAAGTAAATACCAGCTCCACCTCTAGATTTCAGAAAAGTAAATGTACTTATTGTAGTAAGCTTGGTCATACTACGGAGAAATGTTTCAGGAGACAGAGTGATGTGAACAAAAAGGAGTCTTTAAATATTCAGTCAATTGGTCTAGTGTCCATCCTTGAGAGTTCCCAGAATTCTTTAACCGAGTTAACTGAACCTGCTTTCAGGGGTAAGTTAAATTCTCATGATGAAACTCCTCTTTTGAGCAGTAACGTGGGTGACACTCTCAAGAGTTCATGTGCTAATTTCCTGTCTGATGGTTTTGTCAGTCCTCTGGACAGTAACGACAGGAAATCAGTTAAAATATATCGTGATACAGGTGCTTGCCAATCCCTTATGCTGACCTTTGTTCTAGGCTCTAATGTTAATTCCTCTGATGAAACTGTAATCTTACAAGGTGTAGGGAATAATTACTTCTCTGTCCCTCTGTGCAGAGTGAATTTAGAGTCTGGTTTTGTTAATGGTTCCGTTATGGTTGGGTTGGTTGAGACACTTCCAATGTCAGGTGTAACTTTCTTACTTGGAAATGATATTGGTGGAAGTCAACTGTGTCCAGCTCCTCAGTTGTCTAGTGAACAGTGACTGCGATCCAGGATTGTGATGTCCCTGATGTGTTCTCTGCATGTGCTGTCACTAAGGCTAAGTCTAAAGTTACTGGTGACTTAGAGGATAATGATGATGATGATGTTATCCTAGCTGACACTTTTCTTGCTAATTTGGACCACTCACCAGATGGGGCAGTGCCCCGTGGTGTTGATGATTTGTCTCGTCAAGAGTTGGTTGAGTTGCAGGTTGCTGACCCTGAGTTGAGGGGTCTAGCTGGCTCTCCTTGCAATGAGGAAGAGTCAGCTGGTGCTTCTACTTGTTATTGTATGGGGTCAAGAGTGCTTATGGAGGGGTGGAGACCCCCAACAGCATCAGCCGACTGTGAATGGGAGGTTGTGCATCAAGTTGTCATCCCTCATGCTTGTGGGCAGGATGTCATTGGAGTGGCTCATGGTTCCAGTTTGGCGGGACGCCTTGGAATGAGGAAGACTGTGGCACGCATTTTGAGACACTTCTGCTGGCCAGGTATCTTCAGAGATGTTTCCTGGTATTGTAAGTCTTGTCACACCTGTCAAGTTGTGGGGAAGTGTAATCAGACCGAAAAGGTTGCACCTCTAGTTCCCATTCCTCCTTTTGAGGCGCCTTTCACCCGTGTGTTGGTGGATATTGTGGGCCCTCTTCCTAAGACTTCTTCAGGATTTTCTTATGTGTTGACCCTGATTGATATGGCTACTCGTTATCCTGAAGCCATTCCACTTAGAAATATCTCAGCAGTGGTTGGGGAAGTGCTAGGGTTCTTCACAGAGTTTGGTCTGCCCAGGGAGGTACAGTCAGGCCGGGGAAGTAATTTCATGTCAAATGGTTTCAAGCAGTCTCTGAAAGAGTTGGGCATCACCCAGATCACTTCTTCAGGTTACCATCCCCAGACCGAAGGAGCATTGGAGAGATATCATCAAACACTCAAAGCGATGCTCGAGAAATACTGTTTGGAACATCAGAAAGACTGGGATAAAGGTCTTCCATTCGTTGTATTCGCCGCAAGAGAATCTCCAAACGAATCACTGGGCTTCTCACCCTTTGAAGTACTGTTTGGCCATGAAGTAAGAGGACCCCTTAAGCTACTCAAGGAATGCTGGCTGTCGGAGGAAGATGACGTCAACCTGCTGGAGTATGTGATGAAGTTAAAAGAACGGCTGTCCACTGCTTTACAGCTGGCGAGAGAGAATTTAGGAGCTGCTCAGGAGAAGATGAAGACTTGGTATGATAAGAAGTCCAGGTTACGCCACTTTCAGCCAGGAGATCAGGTTTTGATTCTGCTACCGGTGCATGGGCAACCTCTTCAAGCCAAGTTTAGTGGTCCTTATTTCGTGGAGAAGAAACTCAGTGATGTCAACTATGTCATCGCCACACCAGATCGTAGAAAGAACAAGCAACTTTGTCACATCAACATGCTAAAATTATATCACAGGCGGATGAAAATAACCCAGTCTGCACTGTAGCTGTTCCACCCGAGTCTGCAAGTGAAGTTCTCCCATGGAGCATGAGCCTGAGTGATAGTTTGGGGAAGAATCCTGATATGATGAATGATCTCCAGACTAAGCTTTCTCATCTAGCTCCCGAGGAAAGGCAGGAGTTTTCGGCATTACTGCAGGAGTACCTGCAAGTGTTCCGTGCCACTCCAGGAAGAACCACTGTGTTGATGCATGATGTTGATGTTGGAGATGCAAAGCCAATTAAATTGCCTCCTTACCGTGTGAACCCAGTGAAAGTTCCTCTCATCCAGAAGGAGCTTGGCTACCTGTTGGACCACAAGATGATTGAGCCCTGTCAGAGCGAGTGGAGTTCTCCTGTCACTCTAGTCCCTAAGCCAGGTGGGTCACAGCGGCTTTGCATCGACTACAGACGTGTTAATCAGATAACCAAAACAGACACTTACCCTCTCCCTTGCGTGGAACTTTGCATAGACAAGATCGGAAAGGCTAGGTACATAAGTAAGTTTGATTTGTTAAAGGGATACTGGCAAGTACCTATGAGTGAACGTGCTAGGGAGATCTCATGTTTTGTAACACTAGGAAAGACTTTTGCATGTTCTGTAATGCCATATGGTATGAAGAATGCACCAGCCACATTTCAGAAGCTCATGAATGTTGTAACAGAGGGTTTGGCAGGGTGTGTTGTTTATATTAATGATGTATTAATCTTAATTGACAACTGGAAAGATCACCTATGCCATGTCAGTAAATTTCTTGAGCGTTTGGTTCAGGCTAATCTTGTAGCTAATTTATCAATGTGTGAGTTTGGTCAAGCTAAAGTTCAGTACCTTGGGTACGTAATTGGTGATGGACATGTTGCACCACCAGGAGCTAAGGTTCAGGTTATAAGTGATCTTCCCAGATCTAAAAGTAGGAAAGAGCTACAAAGATTTTTGGGAATGGTAGGTTATTACAGGAGATTTGTTCTTAACTTTTCAGTTCTTGTATCACCCCTTACAGACCTACTGAAAAGGGGAGTTAAATTTGTCTGGACCGATAACTGTGAATCCTCTTTCAGCAAACTTAAAGCTATCCTATTAAGTCAGCCAGTGCTCGCTACTCCAAATTTTGCTAAGCCTTTTATGATGGCTGTTGACGCAAGTGATACAGGAGCTGGGGCTGTTTTGCTGCAAGAGGATGATCAGGGTATTGAACAACCTGTATCTTATTTCAGTAAGAAGTTCACTCCACCTCAAAAGAACTACTCAACTATTGAGAAAGAGCTTTTGGCCTTGATTTTGGGTTTACAGCATTTTTCATTATATTTGTGTTCTGGTTTTGACCCCATAGTCATTTATACCGATCATAACCTACTGAAATTCCTTAGTAAGTTTAAAGATAAAAATTAGAGATTGACAAGATGGAGTCTACTTCTTCAGGAGTATTCATTAGACATACAACATGTCAAGGGGAAAGAAAATGTTATTGCAGATTGCTTATCTAGACTTTAGACAGATTGTTTTAGAGTAATAAGAAATTTCCTTTGTAAATTTCTTTTTCTTTGTGGGGAGGTGTTACATAAACTATGATTTCATCATCCTTTGTATAATTCTAACGTACAGTATGCTGCATGTTTGATCACGATTCGCCTCGTGGCTTCCATAGTGACCAAGCTTCCGTGTTCTACCTCACTCCCCCCTTCTCCTCCCTAATAGTAGAGTAAGTCGTTCTTTCTGTTGTTCAGAACAGGACTGTCAACTCTTTGTCCCCTATGGCTTCATTTGCGCGTCCTTCTTACAAGTTGTATCAAGCTCTGCCGGCCCCTATATAATGAGCTCAGTCTCTGCATTAATTGCCACTTAGATCTACTCTTCATTTTGTTCACATCTCTGTCCTCCCCTGTACAGTTGTTATTATTTTTGTGAGTGCTCAGGAAGTCTCCAACCATCTAGCTGCTGTGTAATTTGAGTATAAGTGTTATTACATTTTTTCTTGTACTGTATAGCATAAGGTGTTAATTCATAGGCCTGGTAAGGTTTTTGTGATTCATGTGAAGTTTTTGATGTCAGCCATTGTTAATAATATTTTGTATCTGTAATAATATATCTTGCATTAACTGAGCATTATCCGGTTTTCTCATTTTATCAGGGCTGACTTAGATAAATTTACTCTCGCTAATTTCGTGTTAATACAGGCTATTGCAGCTAACCATATATTTAACCTGTTTTTTGCCATTACATTATGCTTATGAGTCCTGAATGTTTAGTTGTTAGTTTGAGCATTAAACTTTAACTTGTAATTTTACCTAACTCTTTTGTTTTGAATCTGGAACTTTGCGGGACAGTAGTGATTTTAGATTCTCACTTGAAGTGTTCATTATCTCTCTCTGTTCCTTAAATATATATATATATATATATATATATATATATATATATATATATATATATATATATATATATATATATATATATATATATATATATATATATATATTGTGGTAGGTGTGGGCGCTCACCATCCACTCACTCGATGCAGTGCTGCTCTCAGATGTCTGCCCTTTACTCTCCTACATCCTTCTTTCCTTCCATCCTCTTCTGTCTTTCTTTCCTTCATTCTTTCCTTGTGCTTTTGCCTACGGGTGACTTTGCACTCCTTCTTCTGTCTGTCCTTCCTTCATTCTTTCCTCTTCCTTCTGCCTGTGGGTGACTCTACACTGAGTGTCAAGCCAGGTAACCATTTACTATGCTGGGTGGTAACCATATAACTAAATTTTGGCGGCTGGTGGTTTAGTGAGTAATTTAGGCGCTCCAGTCGGGTTGAGCCGGTGAAGGTTTATATTCAAGGGGTGGTCGGGGTATATTGCTCACGTAATGCTACTGAGGGATGAGTGAGGCTGGTCACTCTCATCTTAAATGTCAGGACCAACTTGCCTAGCCCCGGGCTCCTACGCTTCTCATGGGGTGATGTAGGATTGGATGATGATGATGATGATCTTGCTGTGTAACCTTGACGTGTGGCTATTTTGAAAACTGATTAACTTCGTTCTTGCTTTACACTCAGCTCTTCTCCATAACATTGGTCAAAGCTGAGTAAAATCAGTTTAAGTCGATTTTCCTGTGTCAACGTTAGCCCTGTGATATTGACTTTTGACTGCTCTTCTCATACTAATTGGATTCTTCGCGAGGTGTCCTTCAACACTTTTGCCTGTTTGGTTGATTTCGAATGAAAATTTTCAGTTACATTCTTCACACACACACACACACACACACACACACGGAGGGATTCAATCTGGGCGGACGTGTGATGCCAGCGCTCCGTGCCGAATCATCACGGCCAGTGGCATTACCTAAATTAGTATCTTTGTAGGAGTCAAGCTTTGTACAAGGTTAGACTAAATGATTGTTCATTATTAAAAGGAAAAAAATAATAAGTTTAGACAAGACCTGTTCAAACAGGAAATAGAACCAAGATGAAAGAATACGCTGAGTCATCTCTGAGGTTTGTTTAGACTACAACAACACGGAGATTGTAAGTACATGCTCTGCACTTTAAGTATTGCAAAATGGATACATACTTTAGTAATGCAAATTTGGAAAAGAAAAGGGATAAAGGAAAAAAGCAAAATGATGATTTCTACCAAGAACTGTTTTTTTTTTTTTTTTTAAATAACAGAACGGAGGAAGGAAAAACAAATGGAGAATCACAACAGACTGGTTGAACGTGTAAACAAACTAGAAATGGCTTTCAAAAATGAAATTGATGAAATAAAGAAGCAGATGCACTTGCAAAAGGAAGAAATAGAAAAACTAGGAAGGGACGCCAATAAGAAAGACACAACCATCAGTGAACTAACAGTAGAATTGAGTACACTTAGGAAGAAAATGAGTGAAATGGCAAGTACAGTGGTCAATCACGAGAGTGTTATGGAAGAGTTCAAAAATGACACAGAGACAATTAGGCAAGTTAGCAGTCTTATTGACCAGAGCAGTGATATTGAGGAGAAGATAACACAAGTGAATGAAGCTGTGCAAAGCTACAAAAATGATGTAGAAACCACGTATGCTGAAATGGTGAAAGTAAAGAAAGACTTAGAAACAAGGGTGGAGGAAAAAAGCATTAAAAAGGAGGTGAAAAGAATAATCCAAAACAATCCAAAGTTAGTCAGAGATTCAGTAGAGATAAACAAATCAATAGTAATCACTGGTATAGAAGAGGAAGAAGTTAAAAACAAGATCACAAGAGACAAAAAGGAGATGACAAATGTAATGAACTTACTGAAAGAAGTATCAGAGGAAATCTGTAGTAAAGACATAGAGGAACACAAAAGGTTAGGGAAATACGAGAAAAGCAAGACAAGACCTCTAAAGGTGACTTTCCAGAGTGTAAACACTGTGGAAGAGATACTAAAAAATGCAAAGAATCTTATGGAAAAAGAGGAGTTCAAAAATGTATGGATAAAAAGATGCCTAACACAAGAGGAACTGAAATTACTGAAAGAGAAAAGGGAGGAAGCAAAAACAAAAAATGAGGGAAGATCAGAAGAGAAGAAGAAGAAATTTTTTACAAAGTAATAGGATTGCAGGTACGAAAGTGGTACACAAACAGGATGGAAGAAAAAAGAGGAAGGTAGTAGAACCATGTCATGACAAGTATATAAACAAGATGATAAAGTTGATGTACTCAAATGTGGATGGAATGGTATCTAAATTACTAGAGATGAATGATTATGTCAGAGAAAATGAACCACAAATAATATGCCTAACTGAAACAAAATTAACACCAAGGATATCCAATGACATACTAAACTTAGAAGAATACAATATATGGAGAAGAGACAGAAATTTAAAAAAAGGAGGAGGAATTATAATATTAACTAAGAAAAATCTAAAAGTCAAGGAAATAAAACTAGATATACCATCACAAGTAGAACTGATTGCAGTAGAGATCGACACATCTGAAGGTAAAGTAATTGTAGCCAATTTCTACATGCCACCCAGATCAAACACATGGGAAAGAGACGAATATGAGGACCTGGCAGAGAGTACAATTCAGAGTATAAGATCATTGCTACATAAAATGGAGGAGAAATCGGAAAGAATTATACTAACTGGGGACTTCAATACAAATATAAATTGGAATACTCTAGATATAAATAGCCAAGAAAGCTGTTGGGACCAAAAGCTCCTGGATCTCGTACAAGAGTTTTTCTTAACGCAACATGTGAGGGAAACCACCAGAAAAAGAGGACTTGATGTACCTTCAGTGCTAGATCTAATATTTACTAGGCAAGAAAATGATATTGACAGTTTAATATATCACCCTCCACTCGGCAAAAGCGATCATGCAGTACTAAATTATAACTTCAGGATAGCATATGACATAGTAAACAGCAATGACAGTTACAAAAAGAGCCTAAATTATAAAAAGGGAAATTATCAAGACCTAAAGAAGTATTTCTTAGAAGTTGATTGGGAAAATGAGTTTAGAGGACAAGATTTAAATGCTGTATATAAAAATTTTTGTGAATTTTATGAAACAGGAGTCCAGAAGTACATCCCACAGCACAAAGAAGCAGATAAGAAAATACAGAAATGGTTCAATACAGAATGTAAAAAATCAAAAGAAAGAAGAGATTTTTTGTGGAATAGATACAGAAGACACAATAGTGAAAGGGTGTATAATAATTACAAACAGGCAAGAAACGACTATACAAGAATAAGGAGGGAAGCCCAAAAACAGTTTGAGGAGGATGTAATAAATAAAAGTAGTGATCAACCAAAGCTGTTTTACAGCTATATCAGAAGCAAAACCAAAGTAAAAGATATAATACAATCCATTACGGACGAGGGAATCACTTATACACAAGAGAAAGATATTTGTGAAGCACTAAATAAGAATTTCCAATTAGTTTTTACAGAAGAAAAAAATTTTGAGAGGGACTATGTGGAACACGCATGTCCACACATACTACCAGATATACAAATAGCAGAAAAAGTAATACAGGAAGAGTTAAGTAGATTAGACAGAGGAAAAGCAAGTGGTCCTGATGAAATTTCATGTTGGGTATTACGAGAATGTGCAAAGGAGTTAAGTAAACCATTATTTTTAATTTTCAAGAAATCCTTGAGTCAAGGTAAACTACCTGATATTTGGAAAAAAGCAAATATTGTCCCCTTATTCAAGAAAGGAAATAGACAAAATCCACTCAACTACCGACCAGTATCACTGACCAGTGTTGTAAGCAAGGTATTAGAAAAACTTATAAGAAAAGCTTGGGTATATCATCTAGAAGAACACAGTATGATAACAGAAAGACAGTTTGGTTTCAGAAAAGGAAAATCATGTGTTACTAATCTGTTGAGCTACTATGACAGAGTAACAAACACTACAGGAAAGGGAAGGATGGGTGGACAGTATCTATTTAGATTTCAAGAAAGCATTTGACACAGTACCACACCAAAGACTTTTATGGAAACTGTACCATCAAGGAGGAATTCGAGGCAAACTTTTTTGTTGGATGCAAGATTTTCTCATAAAAAGAGAAATGAGGACAGTACTAAGAGGAAACTACTCATCATGGAAAGAAGTGACTACTGGAGTACCACAGGGTTCAGTGCTGGCACCAATCATGTTTTTAGTGCATATAAATGATATAGACAGTAACACTGGAAATGAGAGCTATCTGAATGTGTTTGCAGATGATGCAAAAATACAAAGGAGAATTACTAACACAGACTTTTGTAAAGAGCTACAAGAAGAATTAAATAAACTTCATGAATGGAGTAGTACACACAAATGGAATTCAATGTGGACAAGTGTCATGTAATCAAGTTTGGTAAAAGTGGGATTATAAGTTAGGAAATACAACCCTATACACATCAGAAAGAGAGAAAGACCTAGGTGTGATTATCAATAACAGACTATCTCCGGCTGACATCAGCGAGAAGGTACGGAACATGTATACACTGCTTGCAAATATGGGAATAGCATTCACATACATAAATGAAGACATGCTAAGAAGGATATTAACATCATTCATTAGACCAACCCTGGAATATGCATCAGTAGTCTGGAGTCCTCATCTCAAAAAGCATATAGACAAGATTGAAAAAGTTCAAAGGGCCGCTACAAGATAGATACCAAGCTTAAGGGACCTAAGCTACGAAGAAAGACTAAATAAACTGAATCTACCAACACTTCAGGAGAGAAGGAAAAGAGGTGACATGATAATGCTATATAAGTGCATATCAGGAAAGGAGAAAATAGACATAAATGATTGCTTAACATATGGAGAAGCATCAGCAAGAGGACACTGCAAAAAACTGCATAAGAAGAGAGGTGATAAAGACGTAAGGAAATTCAGTTTCCCAAACAGAGCAATTGATCAATGGAATGCACTACCGAATAAAATAGTGTGTGCCAAAACAATTCACAAATTTAAGGATATGTATGATAAATATGGTTTAAGACACGGGACAGTACGAGCTTGACTCATTCCTGTAAAGATACAATTAGGTAAGAACAATTAGGTAAGAACACACACACACACACACACACACACACACACACACACACACACACACACACACACACACACACACACACACGTCGAGTAAATTATACTAATTCTGCATCTACTGTCTGCCATAATATAAGTTTACCGATTTTAACTTATGTGGCTGAGTTTGCGAGTAGTAACCAATTTTGCTGAGGTATTAAAGCAAGTTCAGTGAGTGACTCTCTCTCTCTCTCTCTCTCTCTCTCTCTGTATATATATATATATATATATATATATATATATATATATATATATATATATATATATATATATATGAATGTAGAAGAGAAAGAAATATTACAAGGTGGTTTTATCTATTGCTGCACTTCACTCCGTGTGGCGCTATTTTGTATGTTATGGGGACAGCTCAGTCAGTTTCATCAGTATGTACTCTGCATTATTTATTTATTTCCGACATCATATGCCACATCGACGACCACAATACCCGGCTTAGCCATCCGCACAGCACATTAAAAATATATATATATATATATATATATATATATATATATATATATATATATATATATATATATATATATATATATATATATATATATATGTTGTGGTAGGTGTGGGCGCTCACCATCCACTCGCTCGATGTAGTGCTGCTCTCAGGTGTCTGCCCTTTACTCTCCTACATCCTTCTTTCCTTCCATCCTCTTCTGTCTTTCTTTCCTTCATTCTTTCCTTGTGCTTTTGCCTACGGGTGACTTTGCACTCCTTCTTCTGTCTTTCCTTCCTTCATTCTTTCCTCTTCCTTCTGCCTGTGGGTGACTCTACACTGAGTGACAAGCCAGGTAACCATTTACTATGCTGGGTGGTAACCATATAACTAAATTTTGGCGGATGGTGGTTTAGTGAGTAATTAAGGCGCTCCAGTCGGGTTGAGCCGGTGAAGGTTTATATTCAAGGGGTGGTCGGGGTATATTGCTCACGTAATGCTACTGAGGGATGAGTGAGGCTGGTCACTCTCATCTTAAATGTCAGGACCAACTTGCCTAGCCCCGGGCTCCTACGCTTCTCATGGGGTGATGTAGGATTGGATGATGATGATGATGATGATGGTGATATATATATATATATATATATATATATATATATATATATATATATATATATATATATATATATATATATATATATATATATATATATACTGTATGTACTATTGTGGACAGGAGTTCTTAGCCACCCTCGTCCAGCCAACCCGTGTAAGTAGCAGCGTCGCATTCACGAGCACAGAAGTTGCCTTCGACGCATTTCGGTCGAAAAATATCCTTTCAGCTTTGTGCTTGTACTATTTGGGGGAGGCGGTGGCTGAATCGGTAGAGAGGCGGCCTGCAGTCCTAATGGACCCAGGATCGAATCCCGGCTGGGGCAGGGAACAGTTTAAGGATTTGAATCTCCTAAAAGCAGACTTTCCTGATCTACCAGATGACCTGCCGACATGTCGTAAAAACATCCCCGCTAATACCAATACACCAGTCCTGTAGGTGTAGGAGGACTACTGGGCCTCGGAATGGGTCACTGCCCCCGAGAAATAGGCCCTGCAGCCTTTGCCCAGAGTCGGACACATAAAAAAAAATGGATAAAGCAATAACAATATTTAGTTTGAAGGTTTGACTCTGATAACACGAATATATCATACTGATTATTTAATAACTTGTTTCTCGTATAGAGCCAAGCAAGTGACAAATATGTATATTTGGTTCCACTCTATGACTTCCTGTAAGTTTGAACCAGCGAACACACAGTGGACAAGTTCGAAACATTCATTTGTTAACAGGAGAGAGAGAGAGAGAGAGAGAGAGAGAGAGAGAGAGAGAGAGAGAGAGAGAGAGAGAGAGAGAGAGAGAGAGAGAGCGTGTATGGTGGGCGCCTGTGAATTGTGGAACAATGAGGTGCAGGCAGACTACTGGCACAGGGAATGAAAGAGATGAGAAACCCTAGATTCCTGTGATCCATTGAAAACAGGCCACAGTGTGAATATTTCTTCAATCGGTCACTAGAACTTGCCTTGCTTTGTGATATCTATCTATCTATCTATCTATCTATCTATCTATCTATATATATATATATATATATATATATATATATATATATATATATATATATATATATATATATATATATATATATATATATATATATATATATATATATATTTAGGATTGCTTTCCTTGGAGTAATGAATTAGGAGATGAATGCTGTTGATTTAACAAAAACTGTGCTTTAGAAAGCAACTTGCTTCTCTATCCAGAGAGAGATATCCAGTTAATGAGAAAAATACTCATGAGTTTGCCAAAAATCTCCAGGTGCCAACCACCAGAGAGATAAAAAAATGCTAACATAAGGCATTTAACAAAAGTTACGCGGCCTGCCAAAATATTTGACAATGTCAACTGGCGTTACCCAGAATAAAACCCATCTTTCATTTTGTCCGACGAGACATTATCCTGGGATTAAACTCCTTCGTCATCAGCCGAAGGAAAAATTCCCTGTTTAGCTCGAGCACGTTATTTACTTGTATCGAATAAAATCCTGTGTATGTAGCCGGAATGAAGCCCCTTATCTAGGGCCTGGCAAACTCCCTGTAAAGAGTACCCGGTACTATTTTCTACCGACAGAGTTAAGAGGTGAGACTCATCTTTCGTGTAAGGAAATCCACTCCGTCTCTGAGTGTGTGTGTGTGTGTGTGTGTGTGTGTGTGTGTGTGTGTGTGTGTGTGTGTGTGTGTGTGTGTGTGTGTGTGTGTGTGTGTGTGTGTGTGTGTGTGTGTGTGTGTGTTAATTGCAAGTAATCTGACTTGTGAAGTATGGTATGCGGGTTGGTAGGTTGGTGACTGGGTGGGTGGATTGGTTAGTGTTGGCTGGTTGTTTCACAGGTGGATTAGGTGGAGTGGGTGGGCGAGAGGGAGGGAAAGGGTTGTTGGGCTGGTTAAGTGGGGTGGAGTGGGGTTCGTGCATTGTTTAAGTGGGGTGGGTGGTGGGGCTACCTGTGGGACAAGACAAGAGACGGGTTTGTGTCGTCCTACTTTTGAGACATTCTGTATTGAGTAAGGTTGTGAGTATGTGCGTTGATGGGTGGGTATGTAGGTGGATGGACGGATTGTGGGAAAACAGGCCACTAGGGATAGGTGATTTGAGTTAATGTCCGAGTTGGGAAGAGTTTAGTGTGCGGAAAATCGGTCCACAGGGGATATTATTCTGGAATTATGCTGAAGTAGGTATATATATATATATATATATATATATATATATATATATATATATATATATATATATATATATATACAGTGGGTTACAACAGGTCCATCGTGCAATACGTCTGTTGGTTAAGAGGACTGTGTTTCAACTGCACGCATCAGTGGGTGATATAACCACGTCGGATAAGTTTATGGGGAGAATATGTTCATTGTGGAAAATACATCCATGGGTATACGACCATGTAGGAAACCTGTATCCATCGAGAGATTCAAGGTCGACGGAAAAATTGGTCCGTGGGGAGAAAATACATCAATGGGGAAAATTAATTCGGGGGAAAATAGGTTACGTCGAAAAGTAGGCGTCTTTGAAGAAAAAAAAAATCATTAAGGAAAACAGGTCAATGGGGGATTGTGCTCCGAGTGGTGAAAATGTGCATTGATAAAAATATTCATGGGGTGAAAATAGGTCCATAGGGGCATACACGTACTGTAAACATACATGGAAATATTTAAAATAAGTGGGACTTAAAATATCCCGCTTTTAACAGCGACCGTTGCCTGGAATTAGGCTTACCACTACACACTCTGGACCAAACAACAATTAGCCAGACCCTATTACCATCTCGTCATCCAATTATTACATTTCATAATTTATCTTCATTTAGTCATTTAGGCATAGAAAGCCAACCAAAACGAAAGGAAAAATCCCTGTTTAACTGTATTGAGCACCTCATTTCTTCACCTCATTCCTCTAAAATTCACAGGCACCCGCTACTCTCTCTCTCTCTCTCTCTCTCTCTCTCTCTCTCTCCTGTTAACAAATCAATGTTTCGAACTTGTTCACTCTGTGTTCGTTGGTTCAAACCTACAGGAAGTCGTGGAATGGAACCAAATATACATATTTGTCACTTGCTTGGCTCTATACGAGAAATAAGTTATTAAAAAATCAGGATGATATATTCGTGTTATCAGAGTCAAACCTTCAAAGTAAATATTGCTATTGTTTTATCCATTAGTAGAAGCCTAAAGCTGAAGGGATATTTTTCGACAGGAATGCATGGAAGGCAACTTCTGTGCTCGTGAATGCGACCCTGCCACATACACGGGTTGGCTGGACGAAGGTGGCTAAGAACTCCTGGCCGCAATAGTACATGCATGTGGCTCTAATGAATGAGGGTGAGGTGTGGAAGATTCCGGTGTTGCTGTTTCCTGATGATACAGTATTGTTGAGTGAAGATGAATGGGAGTTGCAATGTTTGGTGAATGAATTTGGGCGTAGTGTGTAACAAGAGGAATCTGAAAGTTAATGTAAACAAGAGTACAGTTATGGTGTTCGAGAGAAATGAAGTCACAGAATGCACAGTGAGGTTGGATGGAGAGGATATGGAGACCGTGAGTGCATTCAAATACTTGGGTAGTGTGATGAGTAAGGATGGAAGTCTGGGGGATGAAGTGTTTGAAAGAGTAGAGCAGGGAAGGAAGGTTGTTGGTTCACTGAAACCGGTGGTGAGAAACAGGGAGGTAAGTATGGAAGTTAAGAAGTCAATGCATGATAGTATTGTGATCCCTACCCTGACGTATGGAAGCGAGGCGTGGACCTTGGCAGAGCGGAACAAGTTAAGAGTAATAGCAGTGGAAATGAATTACCTGAGAGGAGCATGTGGAGTGACATGGAGGGACAAGTTGACGAATGAAGAAGTGAAAGAACGTTGTGGGGTGGATGTGGATGTCTGTCTATCTATCTATATACCTAGGCTGCTTCCCCCAAGGAAAGGGAGGTAGCCGAGACAGGACGACACACTCCCCATTTCCTCATCCATTCAAACATATTCATGTGATTGAGAGAATTAGAAGTACACTGAGGTGGTTTGGACATGTGGAGAAAATCGGGAATGAAAAACTGACTGAGAGGGTGTATGTAGGTGAAGTGGAGGGAGGGAGAGGGAGGGGGAGACCGAGGATGAGGTGGGGGGATGGAGTTGAGAGGTATATGAGGGAGGGGGGAGTGAGTTGGGGGAGGGCAGTCAAATGGTTGGGTGATAGCGACCTGGAGGCTTTTTGTCTGCGGCCACCCTTTGCGGGATTAGGGCGTCGGGATATATATATATATATATATATATATATATATATATATATATATATATATATATATATATATATATATATATATATATATATATATATATATATATATATTATGAAATCAATGTGTAAGTTTACCAAGGAATAGGCGTAACTTCATCTGGTGATTGTGAAAGCACTTCTAGTGTATATACGTTGAATATGTCGGACTCGCTATGGTTGTGGATTTAAAGACTGTTAACTGATAATGGCCGTACGGGAAACTTTATCCATATCCACCACATGTTGCAATCCATTATGGTCTTTGGCATAAATGGTGAACTCCCCAAAATAAATATATAGCTCACTTGTATCTGATAGCACTTACAGAACAGCTAATTTACATCTTTTTGTCAAAGACTATGCTGATGCTTAATTAACCCTCTTAATGTAACCATGGATCTATTGGACCCCCAAGCTATTTTTCTTAGTGTTTTTATATTATTATAAGGTCTTGGGATCTGGTTTTCCCTCTACCTTCCTGACTAGTAGACTAGTTTAGGGAGGTGATGGGGTCAGTTCGGGATCTGACTCTATTTTCGTGCTAAAGGGCCTTTGGGGTCCAGTGGACCCCAGGTTACCTAACCAGTGATTTGCTTTTCCATACATATCTTCCATACCAAAAATTATTTATTATAACATGTGCTTCTTTGTCTTCTTAACCCTTCGTTAGTCCTGTGGGGTATTCAAATGTGGTTAGTCCAGTGGGGTGTGGCAACACCCCAATACAAATATACATGTAGTGTTACCAACATGTAAAATATATTCATACTGCCGCTTCAGCATATCTCTGCAATCACTAATGATAAGATTGAATGCCTTGTAGGTGGTGTTTATTAATTTATAAAAATAAAATACAATAAATTGTAATATCAGTAAAAAAAAATAACGAATGGACTCATAACTCATTTGTCAGGTAAACACGCACAGGAAAATACATTTTGTGATTTTTAGAATCAGTATAATGGTAAACAATATGCAAAAATAAGATTAAAAAAAAAAAAAACAATCTATATCACAATATGATCTAAACTGTTAGTTTGACGGGGTGACTGGACACCCCAGTGGGGGGGGGGGAAGTGCCCCTCTCTCTCACTACAGCAGAGGCAGGACTAAACCAATCCACATACTCCCTCCCCTCACTGAATCAGGAGAGTACTGGACCGGAGAGAAATATTCGAATTGTCAGCTAGGAAATATGAGCTTTTAAAAAAATTGGGGTGCCAAAACATCCCACCTGACTAACGAAGGGTTAAAGATACATTTGACGTTGATCTACAGTAGGCATTGATAGAAAACTGGTGGAACATATCTGTGCGGTATGACAGCCACTAATTTCAGTTGGTACAAAATTTGGCAATGTTTTTAATTTAAATTTTCCTTACAATATTTCGTCACTTTTATTTTCATACATGTTTGCACCAAATTGAAGGAAAAGGGCTACAGAAATTGTGTACAAGTGATTGTTTGAATAAAGTGTTGTAAGTATTTTTGGTGATTTTCTAAAGATTGGGGTCTGGCAGACCCTGGGAACCTGACGTGTTATGGGAGTTGAAGGGTTGCCTTACAAGGGTTAGAATTGACAATCCTCACGTGCTACGAACCTACGGGAGTCAAGAGCGCTAATCTCCTTGGTAAGCTGATCTCAAAGACGCAGTGTGTTTTTCACCCTTGAAGTTAGTTGAAATATCTTCCAGAATAACCTGGTGCATGGGTTTGCATAAGAATGTCGTAAATGAACAAAGCAGTATATCATTTAAAAAACAAATCATAAGGTTGTGCGTAAATAAGATGTACATACCAAAGTCTCACAGAACTGCCAAAAAATAAAACGCTACTCTCTCTCTCTCTCTCTCTCTCTCTCTCTCTCTCTCTCTCTCTCTCTCTCTCTCTCTCTCTCTCTCTCTCTCAAACGGGTTGACCTAAGATAAATATTATTGTCTGCCAAAGAAATGTTCATAATGCTAAAATTATCAGCAGCTTTAGAGATTTTGGTTCTATAAACTTAAATAAAAAAAATAATATTTGTATATATGAGGATATTTATCATTCAGTTGCAAATATACTTCTGTTGCCATATCCGAACGCAAGAAAAGCTGTTGCATAGATGTCTATCCTCACTGGTATGCCCATTTCCCAAACATGTAATAGATGGCTTTGATGTGGTTTCATCATGACTTGCTTTAGATGAAATGTTTGAATATGGTGGGAAAATAAAATAGTGAATGTGCTGTGTATTATACAAGGGTATGTAACTTGATGCACGTCCCATTCCAGCCAATCAATATTATGTTTTCAGGTGACGTGGATGAGGCAGAGGGACCTCCACATTCTCACTGCGGGAATACTCACTTACTCAGCAGATGACAGATTTAGTGTGAGTATTCATCACTCCAACATGTTTGCTTTGTATCCACAACCGATCTCATCCTATATGAAGATAATTCTATAAGCTGAAATTAGTGACATAGCATATTTAACAATACAAATTAACAGCTGCCATCAAATGGGTTAGATATTTTTCATATATGAACCCTGAACTTCAATTCCAAAAATCCCAAGAGGATACCTGTACACACACACACACACACACACACACACACACACACATATATATATATATATATATATATATATATATATATATATATATATATATATGCTGCTTCCCCCAAGTGTCCACTGCAGGACCGGCCTATCCCGACCGAAATGGGGACGATACAACCTATTTATCACTACCAAGTGGCTTAGGTTGTCTGGTAGGGATTGTATGTAAGATGAGAAGTGCTTATAAGTGTAATTGTAGTGTTGGAGTGGCTTTGGATGTGTGTGTAGTCTGTGAACCAAGTGTAATCGGCCTGTGCAAGCCGACTGCGTGCAGACATACTTTATAGCAGCGATTCCCAACCTCAGGTCGTGACCCAAGTCAGGGTTGCAGGAGGTCCTGAGTAGGGTCGCGAGGGGCTCTCAAATAATTTTAAAAATAAAGTACTTATCTTAAATTCATAAGCAATTTTTTTACTAAACATTAAAATAGTATAGCAGTATAGTAAGTTTGTCCTACAAATATATATCGAAAGAAAATTGTATGTTTATACATGAGCATTTTCCACTGGGGTGTACAGTAGGGGCACTGTAATAGGAGTGGGTGGAGGCACAGTGGTAGAAACTGGCAACTAGGCTTGGTGTTACAGATATTTGGGGTATGCATTTTGGCGGAAAGTAGTATTATGTATTTTTTTTATGTCACATGAGTGTTATTACTAATATTGCTTCACCAATCCTACTATATGAAATACTTCCTTTCTTTGCAGGTTCATTCTGTCTTAAATATGACATAACGCAGTCTTCCATACAAGCCTCAATTTCTGAATTTGGGCTTCACTGTGCTGAGAGATCGGTCTGGCTTAGCTCGTCCACGATGTTCACAATGCATGCAAGTTTTAGCAAATGAATCAGTGAAAGAAAAGAAACTGGAGCAGCATCTGCAGTGTTCATCCTAATTTCATTGACAAGCCTCTCAGTTTCTGGAAGGAAAAATAAGTAAATGCAAAACACATGAGACTTGATGCCTCAACAAATTCAGTAACTGTTTCTATGGAGAAAGTAACAAAAGCATCATTTGAGGTCGCATGGAAAATAGCACGTTGCAAAGAAGCCACATACAATCGGTGAAGAACTTGTTAACCCACCCCATACCGACTAATTTATTACAAAACCCACCCCCAAAATGCTACAAATTTTCGACTTTTTTTTTGCGGGGGGGCTCAAACCTCGAAATTCATACAGAAATCGCTCACCAGAGGTTTAAAATGTCACTACAGGTAACAATACCCTCACCTGGCCAAGATTTCAATGCGGTCTGGCTCCAGAGAAAACGTGTTCTATGGGAGGGGTAACTATTCCAAACCACTCATAATATTTATTTATTTTTTTATTCGGTACGAATTTATTAGTAGTACAAGAGTATATTGGTTTTCACACAGTAATATAGGCGATATAAGCATTGCTTCACTCACCAAACACATCAACATACTGCACTTTTCTTGGCGACATTACCTGATCATCATTTCTGACTGTTTATTTGTATAACACTACATAAACTTTGTCCTCCACACTATCATCGAATGGGGAATCACTCTGGCCTTGAATTTCATACCATGGCACGACATGTCTTTACTGGCCAGGTCGCTGGTAACAAGTGAGTTGCCGAGACAATGGTGTGCGGGGGGGGGGAGGTGATGCTGGATAAGGCATTTCCCCGCCTGGCATCAAGTAGAGGAAGGTGTCCTATATATACGTACCAAAAATCACGCATGAAATTTGAAAAATATGCAAACGACAGACCTTGCAATACCAAAACGTTCATCGTATGTTGTGGGGACTGAGCGTGAAAAAAATTGCATCATACGTTGTGGGTATGGGGCGGGTTAAACCAGCTGCACTCGCCATGGTTAGGACTGTTTGTGGAGACGAAATTGCTAAAAAACTTGAATTGGTCCAACTTTCAGACAACACCATGAAATGAAGTATAGATAACATGTCACAAGATATTCTTGAACAAGATGTTAACGGTCCAAAAGAGGCAGGGAAGTCTGCGAATCAAACTGATGAATTTGTAGATATCGAAGATAACCCATAACTCATGGTGTTTGTACGGTACAAAACATTGGGAAGAATTTTTGTTTTATAAGCCACTTAGAACCACCACAACTGGCCAAGACATATTCGAAATCGTCAGTGAGTTTTGGAAGCAGCATGATCTTGACTGGGGTGCTTGCTGAGCTGTTTGTTGTGATGGTGCACCAGCCATGATGGGAAGTCATGTAGGATTTTGTACAAGGGTAAAAGCAGTTAACCCAGATGTTGTTATCATTCACTGCTTCCTTCATCGAGAGAATCTGGCGACACAAAACATCCAGCCAGAGATTCACTCCGTTCTACAGGATGCCATAAAAGTTGTGAACTTCATCAAGTCAAAAGCTCTGAATTCTCGACTATTTCGGGTTATGTGTGAAGAAATGGGTTCCCCATACCAGCACTTACTCTATCACTTAGAAGGTCGATGGCTGTCTCGTGGAAAAATCCTTTCACGTGTCGTAGTGATGAAAATGGAAATTGAACTTTTTCTAAGAGAAGAATCATCATTTGGCTGACCACTTCAGAGATGAAGTTTGGTTGGCGAAGCTGGCTTGCATGAGTGATATATTCCGGCATCTGAATGACCTGAATTCTGAAATGCAAGGACGGAATCAGACCATGGTTGACATAGATGAGAAGATCTCTTGTTTTAAAAGAAAACTAGCTCTTTGGCGGAATAAAATGACAAAAGGAAAAATAGCGGCGTTTCCTAATCTAAGTGAGTTTGTTGAAGATGCTGAAAAGGTATCTATGAGCGATTTAGTGGAAACTTTTCAGGAACACTTATCGAAGCTAAGGACACAAATTGATCAGTATTTACCTGAAAATGCTGATGTCCAGCAGCACAGCTGGGTAAGAAATCCTTTTGATGTAGACATCAGTGAATTTGAGAGCGATAATCATGGATTTGAAGAAGAACTTATTGACCTTCAAGGAAGTGAAGTGCTACGGCAGAAATCTGCTAAGGTTTCATTATCACAGTTTTGGGCACAGCTGTAAACCTGTTCTGTCTCGGGAGGCAGAGAAAGCCCTGCTTCCCTCTCCAACTACTTATTTATGTGAGGCGGGGTTTTCTAGTTTAGTAGCCATCAAGACTAGAGCAAGATCTCATCTTGCCCCACAACATGACTTGCGCTGTGCCCTAACAATCAGTATTCAGCCCAGAATAAATGATTTAACCAAAAAGGTACAACATCAAGGTAGCCATTAAGATTCGAAGGCTTTGGATTTTTCAGTTACATGTAATAATTGTTTCTTATTGCATTTACATCACTTGCTGTTTTGGTGTCTACTCATATGTACATTTTTTTTATGTGTTTGGTAATGTAGAAGACATATTAACACTTCTGCATGTGAACCATCATTGCCCGAATGGTGTAATTTATTTAATTTTCATGGATAGCCTATGTCATATCTATTTATTATGATTATTAGAAGAGAAAAACATAAAAAAAAGAAATCAGGCTTCATAATAAGTTTCTGTTGGTTTGTGTCGTGAATCAGGATACATCATCATTTCTGTATTTTAAATAATGCTTTACCAGTGCTTTAATAATTTTTCAATATGCTTATAATTTTACAGGAAACAGAAAACCGTTTTCTTTTATACATGTCAATGCATCAGTTTTCTCGTATTAATATGGAAACGAAAAATGAAATATAGCAATTTACTTAAATATCTAAGCTAATGCTTATTTGCCATATATTATTATATACCTGAAGGTCACGAGGCCGTATTGTTGGGAAACTTAGGGTCGCAGCCAAAAAAGGTTGGGAACCACTGCTTTATAGTATGCGACACTGGTTTAACCACAGCACCCCATATGTCCACCAAAGCAGTACGTGGCCAGAAGAACGCTCCCAAAGTTTATTACCCTGGTGGGGAGCAAACCCTCGTTCTCCAGTGTACGAAAACACACTTTACCACTGTGCCTCCATATATATATATATCGAACCCATTCGATCCCAGGGGTGGTGGGTGAGGCATTGCACTGGGAGGGTACTAAGCATACCGCCCCCCACCTATCGGCTCATAGTCGCAAAGCTCATAGGTCCCTACCCAGGGGTTCCCTACTTTATAAAGACTTGAAAAATCCCAGTTCTCTCCAGTACTCGGGACACTGGGCTCCAATGGGTTAAAGAGACTGATAGGTTTGCCAGTCATTAACCCATTGGATCCCAGGGGTGGTGGGCGAGGCATTGCACTGGGAGGGTACTAAGCGTACCACCCTCCACCTATCGGCTCATAGTCGCAAAGCTCATAGGTCCCTACCCAGGGGTTCCCCACTTTATAAAGACTTGAAAAATCCCAGTTCTGTCCAATACTTGGGACACTGGGCTCCAATGGGATATACAGTATATATATATATATATATATATATATATATATATATATATATATATATATATATATATATATATATATATGGAGCCTCTGTGGTACAGTGGTAAAGCGTGCGTCTCGCACGCTGGTGGGCGGGGGTTCGCCTCCCCACCAGAGTTGTAAAATCTTTGGGAAGCATTCATCACGCCACTGACCACTTTGGCGGACACAAGGGGTGCTGCGGTTGAACCAGTGTCGCATACTAGTATGCTTGCACCCAGTCAGCTTAAGGCGGGCCGATTACACTTGGTTCACAGACTACACACACATCCAAAGCCACTCCAACACTACAATCACACTCATAAGCACTTCTCACCCTACCTACAGTCTCTACCAGACAGCCTAAGGCACTTGGTAGAGATACATTGGCTGTATTGTCCCTGCTTCGGTAGGGATAGGCCGGTCCTCCTGTGGACCTCAACGGCTGATGATGATGATGATATATATATACACAGTCATTACTCATTTTACGATGTTTCGGTTTTCGATATATCGCTACAACGATAATAGAAAAGTTCCACCCCAAAATCCGATTTACGATAAATTTCCTGCTATAATGATTTTGCCATCGGGAAGCACCAGGCACACGCAAGGTGACCATCGCTTGTCTCAGGCAAGATGGCGGCCCCAGAGTGCAGCGCATTGTTATGTTTCAGGTCTCACCAACCCCTTCAAAGCCCTGTCTTTTCACTTGTTCATGTGTGCCCCCATGTTATTGTAACCTCTCAGCCAAACATCATACTACAATAGACTTCGTGTAACACCTGGCCAACTTTATGCAAGTGTGATTACTGTACTGTATTGTGTTGTTGCAACGATTTACTGTACGTGAGTAACTCTGCCTGTACTGGTGTGATAGTGTTTCTTTTGGTGAATTTCTGTACAGTACTGTGGATTTGTGTGCCCAGTGGTAATGTCAGTGCCAGTGTAGGCCCCAGTGTTATGGTTGGTGCAGGTATGGGCCCCAGTGCTAAAGTTGGTGCAGGTATGGGCCCCAATGCTAAGGGTGGTGCAGGTATGGGCCCCAGTGCTAAGAGTGGTGCAGGTATGGGCCCCAGTGCTAAGGGTGGTGCAGGTATGGGTCTCAATGTTAAGGTTGGTGTTACGGGTGGTGCAGGTGAGCGCCACAGTGTTACGGGTGGTGCAGGTGGGTGCCACAGTGCTATAGGAGGCGGTAAGAAGCATCGGGCGAGTGAAGGCAATGATGGCCTGTCTAAGAGGGTGAGGCATTCACTCTTCCTAGATGTTAAGTTGGACATTGTTAGGAGGAACAGGAATGGCCAAGGCCCCCAGCAAGATTGCCAATTACCTCAAGCTCCCCCAGTCAACTGTCTCAACTGTCCTGAAAAATACGGCAGCTGTACTTGCAGCAAGTGGGACTGCTTCCACAATGGGGTCCAAGAGGATCACCAAGGTCAGGGATCCCTGTATGGAGGAGATGGAGCGACTTCTGCAGCTGTGGGTGGAGGACAAGACCCAACGAAAGGCGCCGCTGTCAAAGTCCATCATCACCACCAAGGCCCTTTCACTGTGGGAGACTGTGATGGAGAAGGCTGTGGAGAAGCCAAAGGACGATTTTAAGGCCAGTTCTGGGTGGTTTGTCTGCTTCAAGAACCGGGCTTGCCTTAATGGACTGACCCTGCAAGGCGAGGCACCGAGTTCAGACATTGAGGCCGCCGCCAGTTTACCCGCCTTACTGCAACAGCGAATCACCAGAGGGGGCTATGGCCCCAAACAGGTGATTAACTTTGATGAAACTGGGCTATTTTGGAAAAGGATGTCAAAGAAGACCTACATCTTTCTAGAGGAGAAGAAGGCGCCAGGTTTCAAGGTGTCAAAGGATAGAGTTACACTCCTGCTTGGGGCTAATGCTGAGGGAGACCTAAAGCTGAAGCCCCTGATGGTGTATCACTGGGAGAACCCAAGGGCCTTGGCTTGGTTTGTCAAGAAGCTAGGGGTCATTTGGAAAGCCAACCAAAAAGCCTGGCTTACCATTAGCCTCTGCCAGAACTACGTCTCTGGCTATCTGTCGGGGGCGCTGAAGGAGTATGCCTCCCGTTGCAACTTGGCCAATTTGTTCCTTCTCTTGGTGGACAATGTCCCCAGCCACCCTCCAGTCATGCAGGAATGGCTGACAATATCGAAGTGATGTTTTTACTGCCAAACACCACCTCTGTCCTACAACCAATGGATCAGGGTGTGATTGCTGCCATTAAGGCATGTTACCTCTGCCTCACCATGGAGCAATTGGTGCGGGCCATAGATACAGACACCGAGGTGACGGTGAGGGGTTTTTGGAAAGGACACAACATCAAGGCAGCCATCGACAACATCGTGCTGGTTCGTAAGGAGGTGACGCCACAGACACTCAACTCGGCTTGGAAAAAAATTTGGCCTGAGTGTGTGCACTCCTTCCCTAGTTTTTCCTCTCACACTCCAGCTTCATTTGTTGAGGACATTCATGGGCAAATTCTGTCCCTGTCTCACAGGGCAGGCTTCCATGAGGTTGATGAGGAAGACGTCGAGGAACTGCTACAGAGCCACTCAGAAGAGCTGTCAAATGAGAAGCTTCTCCAAATTCAAGAACAGAGGGCACATGAGACAGAGCACGAACCAGAGGTACAACCACGGCATGAACTGTCAGTCACCTTCCTTACACAGTTCATTAATGGCACTGACGAGTTTATGGAGCAAATGGGAGAACGTGACCAGATTTCCACCAGGAATTCCCATGCCCGTTACCAGGTCAATCAGGCGTTACAGGTGTATCATGAGCTCCTTGAGCGACGTCTGAGGCAAGCCTCACAGACCAGCATCACCGCCTTCTTCAAGCCAGCTGCCACTAGACTCCCCACCACCATCTCTCCCAGACCATCCACCAGCTGCTCGACTGCCTCACCAACCTCACCAGTCAGCACTCATTCGGATTCCCCTCCTCATAACCTGTTCCTGTCTGACTCAGAGGCTGACCATTAGTGCCTTTAAGCACAGGCTGTCCTCCAGCCTCGGGGGGACGACATGGAGACGACTTGGACCAACACAGGAAGGAATGAAGGTGGGTTGTCATTTATAGTTCAGTCTTGGTTAGGTGACTTGGGAAGTTGAGTTGACGTAACCCCCCTTTTCTAATAGGTTTTAACCCGCCCCGTCCCGACCACTTTTTCACCACTGGTACCCCCCAATCCCGACCATTTTTGGACCCAAATTTTTTTTTGCTAAAACTTTCACTTTTGGTTAGAAACAATGGTCAATCACCAAGAAAGTGTTCACCGTGGTCCATAAGTGGCCTAAACAGGTATACCTTCGTTACACCTGGTACCATGTTCTGTGGAGGTGGTCTGAGGCTCTCACGTTTTCTATGGTATTATAAGTCTGGGAAACCAATGAAAGTAAGTAGATATGTATTTATTACAAACATAAAAACATGTGACACAAGAGTAAATTGCATTTTATACAAAAATAGAGGTGAAATAAGCATTGTACCATCGGGCAAACCGAGCGAAATCGGCCAAACTGTTCACTGATGAATCGCTAACATTGCTGAATCATGATACATATCATTTATTCTACTTACATAATACATCTCCAATAACATTATACCATTTTACATTTTACTGAACTGTTTTTACATATTCACAGGCCTTTCGATAACATTTAGCGTAATGTTAGCGCTCATTTACCTAGTGAGTGAACTAGCTGTGACTGTTGTTTCAACTCGCATTGTGTTTTTTCAACTTACATAATACATTCCTAATAACATTATACACTTTTCCACTTTAGAGAACTGTTTTGAGATGGTTTCAGGCCTTACGATAATATTTAGCGTAATAATAGCGCATAATAACACAGAGGGTGAAGTCGCTATGACTATTATTTCAACTTACAACCTATTTTTGTACTTATATAATACTTCTCCACTAACATTACACATGTTTCCACTTTATATCATTGCTATCACATAATTGGAGACCTTACTATTCTACTGAGCATCATATTATCGCATATTTACACAGTGAGTGTTATCGCGATATCATTTGTTTCAGCTTACACTAGTATTCAACTTATAAATTACTTTCCTACTAACATTACACCCTTTTCCACTTTATATCATTGCTATCACATACTTACAGACCAGAATGTTCTACTGAGCATAATATTTTCGCAGATTTACACAGTGGGTGTACTCGTGACATCAATTGTTACAACTTACACTATTTTTCAACTTATACATTACTTTCCTGCTAATATTACACCCGTTTCCACTTTATATTCTTGCTATCACATATTTACTGACCAGACTGTTATACTGAGCGTCATATTTTCGCAGATTTACACGGTGGGTGTAGTTTTGATATCACTTCTTTCAACTTACACTATTTCTCAACTTATACATTACTTTCCTGCTAACATTACACCCGTTTCAACTTTATATAAGACTTATCACATACTGACTGGCCTTACCATTATACTGAGCATCATATCGCCATCCCACACAATTTCAGTAGTGTAGGAAGTTATGGTACTCTTTGAAACAGGGCTGAAGGCACAACGCAACATTGCATTCTGCACACTCGTACATTGTGTCTTTTCTCTGAGTGGGTGGTCTGACTGTCAAGTGCTTGCATACATGGCAGCGGCGCTGGGGTTTATGACAGTTTGGTTGGGAAGGGATTGTGCTAGGGTAGTGGCGTTCTGCGAGGCGTAGGGGAGTCTGGGCAGCCATGGGGGTGCATGTGCAGTGTGTGGGCCTGTCCTGGGCGTACCTGGCGATTATTTCACGTGACAGCTCCCTCACAAACCCCTCAAAGGTCTCTGATATTCCCGTTGTCATGGCGTGCAGGTAGTGTGCGTTGAGGACTGTGATGTCGAGCAAGTGGAAAAAGAGCTTTTTGTACCACTTCATTGTGGTCCTGGCACAGTCCACACTGGAAATCATCGAGTCTGACTGATCCACTTGCCTCATGTTCAGATTATAGTCAAGTACAGACAAGGTTTTCAGACGTTGCACCTCCTCTCGCTACGGTGATCAATGGAGTCTGTGCGGTGCATCAGGGGGCTGTGTACAGTCGATAGGAGGCAAACTTCCCTGTTGTGGTTCCACAGGGTGGCAAGGATGTTATTTACCTGGAAGAAAACCACCTCGTTCTTGTCAAGTTTCCTCCTTGTCTTGACCATATGGCGACGGTTTCTCTTTACTGTACCACATACTCCGGTGTCGTGTTGGTGGAGGAAACGAGCGAGAAGAGGGCTAGTGTACCAGTTGTCCAGGTACAACACATGACCATGATGAAGGTACTCCTCTATCACTGTCTTCACCACGGCCCCTGAGAGTCCAATACTACGATCTTCTGTTATGTCTGTCTGTGAGCTCGTGTACAAGACTATGTCTTGCACATAACCAGTCTTACAGTCACAAATAACAAAGATCTTGAACCCGAAACGGTGTCTCTTGCTGAGTATGTACTGGTGAAAGGAAATATTGCCTCTCCACAACACAAGACTCTCGTCTATGACGAGGTCTCTGTAAGGATAAAATGAGGAGCGGAACATTTCCCATAAATGATCAAATACAAGCCTAATTCCGCATTAGCTGGATTTTCTGCATCAAAAAAGTGGAGGCGGCCGAGAATCTGCTGAAATCTATTACGACTCATCACCTTTCA
>NC_137018.1:16367196-16384696 GCF_032717465.1 Coenobita brevimanus | reverse complement strand
AGGAAATTTTAACTGTAAAGAGGTTTACTGGGAAGAAAGTGATACAGGTAATAAAACCAAATCATGAACCGTCAACAAGTAACACTGATATCGGATAAGGAAAGTACAAGAGGTGACAATGATTCATCGAGGTTTGATCTTGTTTTCACAAAAGATCCAATTGATATCCAAAATATAAAGTAATAATGTCCAATA
Organism: Coenobita brevimanus; assembly: GCF_032717465.1. Classification (NCBI taxonomy): domain Eukaryota; kingdom Metazoa; phylum Arthropoda; class Malacostraca; order Decapoda; family Coenobitidae; genus Coenobita; species Coenobita brevimanus. The sequence goes on along the minus strand of NC_137018.1, from coordinate 16,384,501 downwards.
GATAAGAGTGATCATACACCAAGTGAACTTGAGGTTATAAACTGGAGAGAAGAGGAAAAAGAAGAGCATAAGGAAAGCAAGTATAATGATAGCAAAGCTGATTTTAATGCTTTGGGAAAATGTTTTAGGGAACATGATTGGAGAAAGTTTAGTAAAGCAAATGATGTCGAAAAAAAAAAAAATACTTTAAATTTTAGGAGGCACACATTGAGGGTGTTAGTAAATATGTTCCCAAATATGGAGCTAAATTTTAAAAGGAAAAGGAATAGTTTAATGATGGATGTAAAGTAAGAATGGAGGAAAGAAAAAAAGCTTGGAATATATAAATGAAAATTAAGAGTAAATAAGCATGGGAGAGATGTAAAAAAGTTTAGAAATGAGTACATGAGGATTAGAAAAGAAGCAGCCAAATATGAAACGAGTATAGTGGATAAGTGTGGAAGTGATCCAAAATAGTTTTAGAGGCATATAAACAATAAAATGAAAAATAAACCTATAATTGTAAGATTGGAATATGAAAGAGAAGAAGACAAGTGTGATATTATGAATGAGAATTCCAAAGAGTATTTGTAGAGGAAGCGGATTTTTTGAGATGGGAAATAAATCATCATAACATGGTAAATAAAATGAATGAGGTTAAATTTGAACTTGAGGAGTTTTTGGAGTTGATGAAAAATATGGATGTAACCAAAGTCATGGGACCTGACAACATTTCTCCTTGCTTAATCGAGGAAAGTGCTGAAGGGTTAGTTAAACAATACATGAAATAATATTTTCTCTAATGAAGGGAGATTTGCCAATGGATTGGAAGAGAGCACATTAGGTACCAATGTAAGTGGCAGCAGGGAAGACTCATTAAATTATAAACCAGTGTCCCTTACAAGTATTGATTGTAAATTGTGTAAAAAATCGTAAGGAAGAGTTGGGTTGCTCATGTAGAGTAAAATAAAATAATAACCTCTGTGCAGATTGGTTTCAGAGGAGGTACTTAGTGTATCACAAACTTGCTTAATTTTTATGATAGAGTTATCAATATATTACATGAAAGAGATGGGTAGGTGGATTGTATTTATTTTGATTTCGGGAAAGTGTTTGATAGAGTATCACAAGAGAGGTTGATTTGAAAATTCACAAACGATGATGGCACTGATGGTGTTTTATTGCAATGGCTGAGGAGTTACCTCACCAGTGGGCAGATGAGAAATGTGATTAGAGACATGTTTTCAGCACAGAAGGAAGTGATAAGTGCACTGCCCCAGGGAGCAGTTTTAACCCCTATTATGTTCCAGATATATGTAAATGATATGCCCAATGATTTTCGGCCATTTGTGAAAACCAGTGCTAGCCCACAAAAAAATTGTGGAACTAACTAAAAGCCTTTCTAGCACAAAATGTTAGCAATGAGCATTATCTTTGTTTCGATCCCGTTATTGATCCCACATTGACTAGTTCTGACCAAAATATCGAAAAAATCGCATATTTTCGCTTGTAGCAATTTTCGAAAAATTTTCGCCGTCGCATTGCGCGCGAGCGCTAAAAATTTTTGTCTGGTATTTTTCTGACATTCCCTGGATTACCTCCGACCAAGTGAAAAAAGAGTTAGGTCGATATCTATTACCGTTTTCGTGAAAGATAGACACACATGCAAAGGTTGACTTTATTATTTAGACGTTTGTTGATGATGCAAAAATCATGAAGAAAATTGTAGATTAAAATACTTGTAGAGAGTTGCAGGAAGATTTGGATCAACTACAAAAATGGAGCCATTTATGTAAGATTGACTTTGACTCTAGTAAGTGTAATGTAACTGAAATAGGCATAAGTAAGGGAGGGCCAAACTGAGATTACAAAATGGGAAACAAAGCTATCAACAAAGCTAAACAGGAGACTTGGGTGTAATAATACAGCAGGGATTGTCACCAGAGAAACATACCAAAAAATTAATAGTGCAGCATATAATCTATTGATGAATATATGAACAGATTATGCTAGGCAAATTGATAATGACAGTCGTAAGACCAAGACTGGAGTTTGCTACAGTGGTGTGGTTTCCCTAATTAAAAGAACCAAGTAAAATAAATTAGGGAAGGTGCAAAGAGAGGCCACAAAAATGATACCAAGCATAAGGGATTTGCAGTATAAAAAGAGATTGGAAATGTTGAAACTGACTACATTACAGGACAGGAAAGAATGAGGAGATAATTATGATAACGCTGTATAAGTGTACACATGGTATATATAATACTGACAGAGAATATTATAACAAGGGATGAGGGGAGAGGACATAGTTTTAAATTAATAAAACATAAGCAAATGGAATAATCTAGATGAAAATGTAATTTGTGCGAAGAATATTCATGCTTTCAAAGGAAAGTTAGGTAGTTACTTTACTGGAGGTGGAACAACACGAGCTTAGTTGAAACCCTGTAGAACGTGAATAGGTAAATACAAGTAGGCACACACACACACACACACACACACACACACACACACACACACACACACACACACACACACACACACACACACACACACACACACACGTTACCGTGCTGGAGATTATTACATTCACTTGCTTATCACTGACACCGTTTTCGTCTGATATAGTGATATTCATAAAATACTTCTTAATTTCCACTCAGTGTTTCCACATCCTGTCTTTAATTCTGAACAGCTTCACTTACCCCCTATATTCTGTCCAATATAGTATAACTGTGTGTGTGTGTGTGTGTGTGTGTGTGTGTGTGTGTGTGTGTGTGTGTGTGTGTGTGTGTGTATGGTGCAGCCAAAACTGGAATAAAGATTTTGCTGACTTGGCAGAGTGGTTGGAACTGGGTCCCGGATGGGCAAGTTTCTATTATATCTCAACTGACATTCTCTAAAGGGGTGTTTGGACCTCGAATAATTGTCCCCATTCGTTTTACAGTACACGCATGTGGAAGAGACGGCGGGTCATTTCCGAGACAGAGAGAGAGAGAGAGAGAAAGAGAGAGAGAGGCGGGGGGCTGTCCTTTGACACTCACATTACTTCACTGATGCTATGAACAGACGATTTTATTCAGTCGAAAATGGCGATAGATGTGGCGGTGTTGGTGTTAGTGGTAGTGATGGTGGTTGTGGTGGTAGTTGTGGTTGTGGTGGTAGCTGTGATGGTGGTAGTAGCTGTGATGGTGGTTGTGATGGTAGTTGTGGTTGTGGTGGTAACTGTGATGGTGGTAGTAGCTGTGATGGTGGTAGTAGCCGTGGTGGTGGCACCAGTAGCTGTGATGGTCGTGGTAGATGTGATGATGAGGGTGGTGGTCGATGTTGTTGTGGTGTTGGTAGCTGTGATGATGATGGTGGTAGTGGTGGTAGCTGTGATGGTGATGATGGTTATAGCTGTTGTGTTGGTGGTGGTGGCGATAGCTGTGGTGGTGGTGATGGTGGTGGTGGCAGCTGTGATGATGATGTTATTGCTGGTGATGGTATAGTCGCGGCGCGCGACTATGAGGTTGTTATTATCGTGCCCTGGCAACCTACCCCTCAACAGTGCGTCTGATTTCGTGTATGAGACGTATGTGATTCGTCAATAATATGTTCATGTATAATAATATTCATGTATAATATATTTGTGCATGATAGTATGATCTTGTATATTATGATACGAAATCGGACGCACTTTTGAATGGTAGGTTGCCAGGGTACGATAATAACCTCAGAGTCGTGCGGCGCGACTGTAGTTGTGGTGGTGGTAGCTACTGTATTATGATAGTGGTGGTGTTAGCCGTGGTTGTCGCGTTTATGGAAGCTATGATGATGGTGGTGCTGGCAGTAGCTATTTACTGTAGAAACTGCTCTGAACAGGGCCGGAAAGAACATGCTCCAAAACCAAACGTGGTTCAGAGACGGATCTGATTTGAAAAAGTGTTGAGTAGCCCGATAAGACAGTAAGGCTCTTGTGCTTTTTTAACTTTATTATGCATACTGTAATCATATTATCTGACACTTTTGTGTAAAGTTCTTTTTTGTGTAAAATGCCTTCTTTAACTCTCATGTTACTGACACATCAAAGCAAAAACATATACAGCCAAACTTCTGTCACATCTCATGGCACAGTCTGTACCATTTGATTTTTGTGTGAAATACAAATTCCACGTATATAATTTTTTTTGACGTCAGTTATTGTTTTAACGTGCTACATCAAAACCATTATATTATTTGATTAACTCATCCAAAGTCTTATTATACTCGAGTCGCATATTACTTATACTGTAGATAGGCAGATAGATTGATAGATAGATAGGTATTTATATGGGACATGTGTTCTGTCCTGTACTTACCTGATCTCATTGTTCTTAAACTGTATTTCTCCTTTCACATATTGATAGTGGGAAACCTGACTTTTTTTCTTTTTTTTTTCAGCCCTGCCTTCTCCAGGTTTCGTCACCAATAAAGTGGATCAATGCCATTCTATTACTCAGATGATATCCGTATCATCATGACATCATGAACCACGGTAGTGGTTCATAATAGGGATCGCCCAGGACAGGAATTTGTTGGAAACCCATATAGAACAGTCACCTAAAAACCATCTTAGAAGCAAACATATTCTTGAAACAATAGAGGGATCCATTTCAATACGTTAGGTCAGCCAAGCATTGATAATGTGGAAAAGAAACGTTATAAGAATGTTTGGTACATTCGAAATTAGCCAGTTTGTTCATATTATTATTATTACTATTCATATTATTGTTTCACAGGTATACAAGAAAATCTGCTTGGTATTTTGGGATAAAAACCAGCACGTCGTACTTATTGGGTCACTGTGTGTGTCCATGAGCTATTTTAAAACACTTAATCGAAAGATGACCATCCACCTTCCGGATACATAGAGGTTTTCTTTATGCCATTGCAAGCACGTGAAAGCCATTCAAGTACAGAATTGCCGTCAAGTATCAATAGTGCATCACTAGGAGCGTGACTATATTCAATTTCATACTGCACTAGGTTTGCACTAAATTGAAAATTCAGCTAGTAGATTACTTACGCGGGCAATGAAGCGCCATTGTGGGAAAGGGTGTTTGCGTAATTAACACTCATCAGTGCGATTTCAGTTAATTACATTATTTTTTAACTCAAGGCTTTACTTTTTTTTTTACTTCATCCCTGAAGTCCCAGCAGGCTGGTGTGTTTACGTCACTTGAGACAACTGAAAAGCACAGGTTCGTACTTTGCACTCTAAATGGAAGTGACTACGTTCTGATATCGTGACCATTTCTTAAAGCGAACTAACACCAAACTTGGATCCGTTTGACAGCGTTATTGGAATTCATCGTGACAGTAACCATTTCACGAGTCAACTGCAGGGGGGTGCAGAGGAGGGGGGACAGGAAGAGATGGAGGAGGGGGACGAGGAAGAGGCAGAGGAAGGGGACGAAGACGTTATGGGGGAGGCACAAAAAGTGCCCTCGACATCAGTTGTTATTGTAACTAATGTAGATTTTCAATTTCACACACACAAAAAAAACTACTTTGCAAAACAGTCATCCAAAGCACACAACAGCAGATTTTGGTTCTGTCTTGTAATCAATCTGAATGTATGGCGTTTCAGGTTTTACTCAATTCAACTTAAAAATTATCTTTGCTCAATCAATTTGCAAAACATAGAGATCCTGAAATAATAACTGTCCATTATAAGAGGCCTCACAACTATAGTAAGCAAAATGAATACGAGAATTTAAAATAACAACCAATCAGTGTGTGCAAAGCCACAACACCACAGCAATGAAAATTATTTGAAAATGCCAAGTGTTTAGTGTCATAATATAAAAACTGTATTGGTAACTGAAACGCAAGAATTTTGATTGTTTGATCCTTGATGGATTATAAAAAAAAGTAAATAAACTAGGTAAACAAAAAATAGGTAGTTTAAAAATGGGGAATAGGGATCGCTCAAAAAAGTAAACAAACAAGGAAGGATCTCTGGAGAGCATGCAAGACCAGCAAAGATTCAAGTAACGTTAACAACGTAAACCCAGAAATCCATATTTTGACTCTTTTCAGACTGTTAGTACCAGAGTCAAAAGGAATTTGTGGGTTTACATTGTCAATGTTATTTGAATTCTTGCTGGTTTTGCATTCTCCTCAGCGACCCTTTCTTGTTTGTTTACTTTTTTCAGTGATCCCTATTCCCCATATTTAAATTACTAATTTTTTGTTTACCTATTTATAACAAAACTCATCCTTATATCTACGTCACACTTTAATTTCCTCAAAGAATACTGGAGTACTTAACTGTAGCTTCTCTGTGGAAGTTAACTGCACTTCGAGGATAAACATAGAATAACAATAACAACACATTCAACAGTGTCAACTCCACAAAGCATTCAGGATATTTTCCAACACTACCGGTCACTGTTTCTTACCCTTCTTTCAATCTGGCGAAACTACACTGACAGTCCAAATGGTTTCCTAAATCGGGAACTGTTTACAACGCTGAGTGTTAACCATACAGTGAGCTAATGACGAGATGTGAAGCCTACAATGGTGTCCCTATTAACTGGCTGGAGAGACGCCACAGCGGCGTCGGCCCAGTAACCAAACCTCCACACAAATCCCCGAGCCATACTGTGCAAGGTGTTTGTTATGAGTCCATATTATATTTACAAATCATAATAGATAGATAGATAAATAGACAGATAGACAGCTCTATGCAAGCCTGGGAATGGGAAATGATCTTGCAAGTTAAACTGAGGAAAAGCTGATGACAGATTAGGAAGTAGCAATGTCAGGAGATGATGCAGGTAGTTTGTCAGCGAAATAGCAGGAGAACAAAGCCTAGTGACATACACACATACTCACACACAGGTTTCTGGAACTTTCCAACCACAGTGTAACACACGTGACACGACCCCTGTTTCACCAGAATTTAGGAAAGAGAGCTCAGAAGGAGAGAGGCCATAGAATCGGCAGGTAGTAGGAAGAAAGGCTTAGCAACTTGGAAGAGAGAGAGAGAGAGAGCGAGACAGGGAGGTAGCTAGCGGGACTCTACTTTTACTTCACTCGTGTGTGAGAGATTTTGTTAATATTTCCAAGACAAATAAAAATAGTCCCATACTATTCTTTACCTCTCCTGTCATTGCATGACATGGGAACCAAGATTATCTACTTACAAACAACTCAAGTTTAACAACCGCTTGTCCACAAGTCTAATATATAATTTCTCTACAAGTAAGTACAAAGTCTATGAAGACATTTGGTAGCAGCGAACGTATACGAACCTCGTCTACGAATCAACAGTGAATCCCTACAAAATATCAAGATTGAAAAAAAAAAACTCTCACAACCAACAACTCACAACCAGCTCCTGACAGTATTCTCTCCAACCCCACCTCTGTCTCCCCGATCATCACGCTGATGTAGAGGTGAAGAGGTCACAGGACGCCTTGCAAGTAGTTTAACAAAGTACTGATACAAACAATCTTGTAATTTCTACGACGAACAAACGAACTACAACCATCTACAATCAACTACAAGTAACAACTCCACGAGTCGTCTGTATAATCTACACGCACCTACAAGTAACGACAGTCTTCATCCCACAACGAGTAAATCACAAGAAAAAAGGACCGAGAATACATCAAGAAAGAAAAAACAAAACAAGCAAACGAAGAGTGAGATAAGACTCACACCTCACAACCACCAGACCTCACCCTCCTCTCTCTGCTACATCCACCCAACCTCCACCTCTGACGCAGGAGTGAAGAGGTCAAGACGACGAAGCAAATACCAAGCCCATATTCACAACTCATCTTACTCATCTTCACTCAAGTTACCCATCGCTACTCATGTACTCACCACAGCTACCAGTGTGGGAAGTCGACGTCACCATACGTATCAACGTGTGTCTGACACCCCACAACACGTCAATTAACCCGTGAAGAACAACGCTATCACCACGTGCAGCACTACTCACACACTCACACCATTTCCACCATGGTAAAAAAAAAAAATTGTGAGTTACTTCATTTATACAATACACAGTGATAGACAAAAACTTCGGCACAGACATATAAAACCTGCTGTATAATTACAACTTAAATACATATACCTACTTCAATTATCATCATAATTCAATCATTAAATAATTGCACCAACAATAAATATTCTACACTGTATATATTCATTCATTTATTATAGCATTTATTTACTACCAACGAGTGTTACCATTTATACCTACATAAAATACGTGTTGCATACATACAGCTATACATTATTACATCTATAAAGTGATAAAGAAAATATACCATCACAATTACTCAGTGAGCGATTAAAAGAACTGTATTAAACATTTATTAATTAAAGCTACCTAGTGGAAACATATAAATTAAGTTACAAGGAAAACCAGAAAAAAAAAAATGGCCAACACAAATGACGTTAGCAAGAATGAACATCTTCAACACAATCGTGAAGACAATGATTTCCACACAGTGCTGACATATATTGCCCACTATAGGTACAAGTGAACAACAAGTCAGTGTATATAGTTAATACTGTATATAGTGTATATATATATATATATATATATATATATATATATATATATATATATATATATATATATATATATATTTTTTATATATAATAACAAAATATGGGGCTATATAATATCATTTTCAGTAATATCTGTGCAATATAAGCTAAACCTTAAAATAGGGTCCCTAGGAAATTAGCCAGCAGTTATGTAACCATGAACAACACAGAAAAAGCGTAGACAAACGAAGAAAAACAAACTATAGAAAATCAATACATAAAAAAAAAAGAAAGAAAGAAAAAGAAATAGAGTAAGATCACATAACAAACAAATGAAAATAAGTGTAAGTGTTACTACAAATGCCAAAATACCACATAAACTACAAACAAAAAAGCAAATTGTTGTCTCCACAAGCTAGTGCCATGGCACATCATATCATCGACCGCAGCATGACCGGATTCAATGTCAGGACTGCAATTATTACAATTATGTAACTACAAACGATATGTAACAATTATGTAACGACAAACGATTGCATTATGTTACACTTGCTACAACTATGTAACTACAAACAATATGTAACAATTATGTAACAGTTGCATTAACAAGATGTAACTTTTATGTAACTTTCTAACCACAGTGTAACACACGTGATACGACCCCTGTTTCACCAGAATTTAGGAAAGAGAGCTCAGATGGAGAGAGGCCATAGAATCGGCAGGTAGTAGGGAGAAAGGCTTAGCAACTTGGAAGAGAGAGAGAGAGAGCGAGACAGGGAGGTAGCTAACGGGACTCTACTTATACTTCACTCGTGTGTGAGAGATTTTGTTAATATTTCCAAGACAAATAATAATAGTCCCATACTGTTCTTTACCTCTCCTGTCACTGCATGACAAATGGGAACCAAGATTATCTACTTACAAACAACTCAAGTATAACAACCGCTCGTCCACAAGTCAAATATATAACTTCTCTACAAGTAACCACAAGGTCTATCAAGACATGTTGTCAGCCGCAAGGGAACATCGGTTCACTACTCGGGACGGCCCTGCAGAGGCGGTTGCTCACCTGTGATTAATGTGTCTGCTTGATCAGAGACAGGCTGGGGTAGCACAAGGGGAACAACAACTTCTGCACCCAAATACACATACACACCTTCCATCAGAAATCAGTGACTCATCTGTTATTGCTGTCGATCTGAACACAATTGCAGTACCATGCACAAATCACATCTATTATTCCATACATCCCCTCACATTCTCAACAGCTTAGAACAGGTTCGGCTACCCTAGACACGCGTGCCAGACTTAGTACGGGAAGTGCTATACTATAGCACTTGACGTAATCCAGAGTAACACAGAAAATACTGAAAATGCGAAAGAGAGAGAGAGAGAGAGAGAGAGAGAGAGAGAGAGAGAGAGAGAGAGAGAGAGAGAGAGAGAGAATGAAAGTATTTACTTCCCGCAAAGAGGTGTGAGCTAGTGCTGCGAGACGTTGACGAGCACAAGACACATTCATGCTACCCAACTGGCCATTGGTGATGCGTCAGAACTTAGGCAGCTGCTCAGTCACCTTATAGTCGCCACAAGTGTCGGAAATACGGTTACAATGATTACTGCCAAGAAAGCTAGGCTTGATGTGCGGTCATTTCGAGCATCATGGACAAACTACTTTGGATTTATCCAGCAGAATGATTGTGTTGTGTGTGCTGTCTGCTGTGAGAACGTTGTATGCCGCACATCGAGTGTTGAGAGTCACTTTGAAACAAAACATGAGAAAACCTTCAAGGACAATGCAGACAAGGCTGAGGCTATTAAGAAGGCAGTGTCCAGCTATGAAAAACAGCAATGTGTTGAAAAGCGTGTGTGCTAGCAAAAATAAATTAACTGAAGCAAGTTACAAAGTAGCTCTATGTACTGCAAAAAATGGAAAATCTTACACTGATGAAGATTATATAAAAGCTCCATTCCTGGACTGCTCTGAAGAGTTATTTGATGGCATGTCAAATAAGAATATTGTCATCTCAAGGATATAAGACATGCCTGTGTCTGCTAGAACCGTGGAAAGGTGCATTTCTGCAATGTCTGCCAATGTAAATGAGGAAAAACTGTTGCTTTAATAAACGCACCTGTGTTCAGCAAGGCCCTGGATGAAAGTGTGGATACAAATGACATTCCCCGGTTGGCTACCTTTGCCAGGTATAGTGACACACAGATACACGAGGAGTTGTGCTGTCTTAAACCTATGCATGACACCACCAAGGGAGAGGATATAATGAAAACATTCAGTGACCATTTTGAGGACCGAGGTGTTGACATTAGAAAAACTTTGGCAGTTACAACAGATGGTGCTGCTGCTATGGTAGGAAAAGGTAGGGGTATTACCAGGCTGCTTGAGGATAAAACTGGGCACCCCATCCTGAAATTGCACTGCATCATTCACCAAGAAAATCTGTGTGCCAAGATTTCGAACTCTGAACTCAAGAATGTGATGGTTACTGTAATAAAAATAGTGAGTTTCTTGTTGCACGCTCTTGTGTTTCACACAGGCAGTTTCAGTCTCTTCTTGAAGAGGTGGAAACTTCATACATAGATATACCGTACCTTTTGCACAGCAGTATCAGGTGGTTAAGCTGTGCGAAGGTTTTGGAGAGATTTGTGGAGTGCTTTGATGATATTAAGATAAGTTTAACTGAAAGAGGTCAAGCCTATCCTGAACTGGAGAACAGAGACTGGATTGTAAAACTTATGTTTGTCTCAGATATCACTTCACATCTCACCGATCTCCATCTTCGATTCCAAGGAGCAGGACAGACTTTACTGGATTTGTATGATAGCAACATGGAAGGCATTTGTGGCTAGGCATGCCGTTTTCTCATTGGATATTAGAAATGGACCTTTCCGTTACTTCAGAAACTTGAAGAGATTATTTGCAACTCATCCTGTTAACACTGCTGATACTGAAGTCAACTTGCAGGAGTTAGAGTCCGACTTCTCAGTCAGATATCAAGATATACAACACAATGACCCAATGTTTTCATTTTTGATAAGACCAGACAACTTTAAATATAGCGACATGGAAGTGCCTCTGTTCCGGTGGATGGAAGCTGAGGAGTTGGAATTGCAGTTGATTGATTTTCAGGCCTCCTCTTTATGGTCAGCTAAATTCAAGGAGCATCGAGAAATACTGGAAACAACTGTATGTGATCGTGGAGCCTCCATTCTAAGCTGTTGGGCCAGACTACCTAATGAATTCAACTGCATGAAGAAAGGTGCTTTTGCACTAGTATCAACCTTTGTATCTACGTATCGGTGTGAGCAGGTGTTTTCACACCTGAAGCACATCCTTAACCCGCACCGCAGCAAGCTTACAACGGATCATTCTGAGGGCTGTGTGAAGCTCAAGGCATCAAAATATTCACCCGAAATATCAACTCTGGCTAAAGGGAAGCAGTGGCAAGGATCACATTAAGGAGGTTAGTAAATATCTTTATAATTTATTCTAAATATTCGTTTAGCAATGTTTGTTGTATCACCAAAATTCATACCTACCTATTCAGTTATTCGTTTTGCTTGCAGATATGTACTATACACAATAAGACGTTTGCATGTATATTATGTATGTTCACGATGTATTTTATTAATTAAGGCCGCTACACTGTCGCTACAGTGTTAAAATAAAAAAAAGCTTACTTGGCACTCAAAATGGCGAAAAAATTGGCATTATAAATTGGCACACTTTGTTCCGAAGGTTGCCTATCCCTGGCCTGGAACATGAAGGCAACATAAACTAGAACAAACAAATACATTCTACGCAAATATACCGCAAAACCTAACCCTTGCATATCAAAAGCAGTCTGAAAGACTGTAACACTTCCAAAATAAAGCAGAACAGTAATGAATCTTAGTGACAAAATACTTTTAAAAGGTCATAGCACAGATTTGTAGTCTGACGATGCTGCCGCACGACACATACACAACACTGAATCAAACCTATACATAACCCCACAATGCACTGCATCTGATGAACACATACACCTCATTAATCTGGATCAATGACACCCACTTGCCTCCCTTATTATTGATGAGGAGGTGAGTGGTCGTTCTCCATGATTTTTAGGATGGCACGGGCGCAACGGCCTTTATACTTACATGATAACCAGAAAAACACCTTAGTCGGCGAAGTACGAGCAAAGCCATTTAAATCGAAAGCATTGAAATGTTGCCTTACACCCCGAGGGTGCCTCAAGTATATTAATGGCTATTTACCTACCTAAGTCAGGCCTTTGCGACAGACTGTCTGGCCTGTGGCCTCGTTTGAAGAGTTTCGGTATGCTGTATTTGGCACGTCAAGTGCCACGTGTACCGCCAGGGTATGATGAAACCTGTCAAAAACAAATTTTAAAGAATGGGGCTATCATATGGTGCAAACCACGCAGTGATCGGCCTGTGGTTGCTGAGATATAAGCTTCTCAAAAGCATTACGTTCGGGCCAGATTGGGCCGGCCGGGTTGGGTCGCTTATATGTGAGAAAATGCCACCACTTGACGAGAGACTTGGGAGGGCATCGCCCTCACTGGTAATCATAAACCCGCCACCTTCATCCATGCACTCACACACCTACGTGTTTACAGTGATGCACTGACTCTTTGCTTTTTCTCAAGCCTTGTGGACGGCAACACCCATTTAATTCTAAGAAGGATAAAGGCCACACCAATTCTATGGTCTGTAAACAAATCAGCCATCATTATATTTTGGGGGAAGGCCTTTGAATGCATACTTCAGTGTAGAATACGCAGTTCCTAAAAAAAAAAAAAAATCTATTTCTTCAAAACACTGTGGATTATGGATCCAGTGATCCTCCAGGGACGTGCTGAATATCGTCACATACTATCAGCAAATTAATAAGGACACCACGACTCAATGACAAGGTAGATCTAATTACAAAACGTGTCAGGTGTACAGTACTGTACTGTACTTTCGATGCCAACTGGCACAAGTATCATAATTGCAAGCTTTGTGATGAATGCAGCACTCCATCCATTATTCAGAAACTTTTCTGAAATTTCCAAAATCACAGAAGAATGCCGATGTTAAGAAATCTATCACACTACTTTCGTTTATATACAGGTGTGCCTCAAAGTTCAGATTTCATCCCCACTACGCACATCTACACACGTGTAAATTAGGGGTGACTAAGTGCTTTACAATAGATGTATATCAAATAATTCGAAAATTCAAATAATTGAGCCAATTTAAGGGGGAGTGGGGTAAGGATTTGATTTGGAGCCTTCCCCCTCCCCCCCACCCCAATGCCCCACCTCAGCATTGCCACTGCCTCCTTGATCCACACCGTAATGAGTTATTTACCGTTCTCAACACCAGTGGTTCTCTCAGTCTGTTGTGTATTAGTTACGATTCGGTAATTTGGGTATTGTGTTAAATGCACGGGAAATAGAGTATAAATTAAAATCAATATATATATATTTTTCACCAGTGAAAATATTTTTAGAACAGTAGAGTTTAGAATGTAAAAATTTTCAAATAGTTCTGGAAGTTGGTGGTTAGCATGTAAGTTGTAAGAAACTGCATTTTAGAAAAAAAATTAACTAATATGCATTATCATCTGTATTGGTAATGATTTGCAATTAGTTAAGAAATTCAGAAACAATCACTGGCGCATACCACTCAGATAATATTATCTGTCGCATTACGGTCGTCATATATTACGTTGCTGCTTCCTATAAACATTCTCCTTCAGTAAGAAGAGACTTTTAGAAATGGATGTGTGAGTTATAACCTTCATTTAACCGTTTAGGAAAGTTTAGTGTGACAGACCTATCTTGAGTTATTGAAAACCTATCTGAAGATGACATTAATGCCGTGAGAGTGGTGGCAACAAGCCGACAGAATGTAATATAAACACCGTATTAAAGACAAACCTTTACTAGGTGATAACTTTCGCTTTATACACGTTTTTTTTTTTTTTTCAAGTCAATGAATAAAATTCCAAGTGGACATCTTACGTATCCCACTTTTGGTGGTGGGGGAGCTTAAGACGTGGACGGCGTTTCCTGGTATTAAAGGATTAGCTGAACAAATCAGAACCAATGAGGGATTTTTAGAAGAACAGGTTGCCCGTGGGGGAATGTTTAGGATCGAGGGGCGTGGATGGCAAATACCCACGAATATATGTAAAGGGAAACACATAAACCCATACATATACATACGGTACACATATACCTATATGAACTTGCATGCACACACACACACACACACACACACACACATATATATATATATATATATATATATATATATATATATATATATATATATATATATATATGAAAGTATGTATGTATACATACAGAAACACACACGTTGAATGCCAACATAAATACGTATTACACACGCACACAAACACACACATATTACATTAATGCTAACAATATTAACAACAACGGCAATTAATAATAATAATAATAATAATAATAATAATAATAGTAATAATAACAATGATAATAACTAATGACATCGTTACAACCACAATCGTCGTTAACCTGCCGCATGCCGGACACCCTAGACATAAAATGGCAAGCCAGTGCCGGCCAATTTTCGATTTTTTTTTTTTTAAGGCAAAAATGATAGATTATGATGTGAAAAAAACGAATATGACCATTAAACGACTCACTGGAGGCTACAAGTGCGTTTTCTGGAAGTCCCCGGTCCGCCCCTCAGTTGTGGTTACCCAGAAGAGCTGCAGCAAAGGTGAGAGAAAACCTCGTTTTCTATGAAGGTAAACTCAGGTATTCTGGCCAACGTTACTCTGGGAAGGTCTAGGAATGTTTTTTACACTTTTCAGTTCATGTCATACGCATATATATTTTTTTTTTTCACTGGATTTCACACAGAAAATATCTTTTTTTTCCTATATAAATCACTTAGTACTGCACACCTGTCACCTATCACGTATCTCTCTCATTGTGCATCCTTTGTCTTACATTTCGGTAACTTACGTACAACTTTACTTCACTATGTACTGCACTTACACTTACGGTAAATTATTTACAACATACCTTCAGTATACACAGACACTGTAAGAGTATTTCTGAGTGCCTTACTGTGAATACATCGTCATACACTTACGATAACAACATTACTTCACTACATACAGTCCTTACACTTATGAGAAAATATTTACAAGAGTCTTTCACTGTCGTACTCAATAGTTTTGAAGAGTGTAGTACTCCTAAAAGCAAGGATAGATGCACGGACCAATGTTGCATTGTGCACACATATACCTAGAGTCCTTCCGCTGAGTATGCGGCATTGCGGTGCTATTTGCGACACATGACACCTTTGCTGCAGATTCTGACGAGTCTCAGTGGGAGGCATGATCGTGGGGAAGTGGCGATCAGTGAGGCGGATGGGTGTTGCAGCGGTGTGGCGGTGGCGAGTGGCAGTCCATTCCCCTGAGTATTCCCCAAATATTTCCCGCACCAGCTCATGAATGTAGCCCTCAAAGGTCTCCTTTATGCCAGTTACCTGAGCATGGAGCAGGTGAGCATTTAGGACTGTGATGTCGAGGAAGTGGAAGAATAGTTTCTTGTACCACTTCATCGTAGGCCTGGCACAATCCACGCTGGAAATCATTGTGTCCGACTGATCTACCTGTCGCATATTCACATCATAGGCCAGGACAGGTTCTGGTTTCCAGACGTGGTGGCGCCCTTCTGTCCTGTAGTCGATACTGTCGGTGTGGTGTACGAGTGGCCTGTGTACAGATGAGAGGAGGAAGACTTCTCTGTTGTGATACCAGGCTGTTGCAAGGATGTTATTGGCCTTCGTTCCTTTGCAGCTTCCTACCCACCTTCACCATGTGCTTGTGGCTCTTTTTCATGTACCACACAGACCTGTCTCCTGAAGATGTAGGTACCTGGCCGGAAGGGGGCTTGTGTACCAGTTGTCCAGGTACAGGACGTGCCAACAATGAAGGTACTCATCGATCATCGTCTTCACCACAACCCCAGACAGTCCCAAGGTTCGATCTTCGACGATGTCCATTTGAACACCTGTGTACAGGACTATGTCCTGCACATACCCAGTCTTACAGTTGCACATCACAAAGATTTTGAAACCAAACCTGTGCTTTTTGCTGGGGATATATTGCCTGAAGGGAATATTACCTCTCCATAGAACAAAACTCTCTTCTATGACAAGGGGTCTGTTGGGAGAAAAGGAAGTATGAAATTTTTCACGTAAGTGATCGAAAACCACAGGTATCCTCCTCATCCTGTCTATGTTGTTTACGTTTGCATGGTCAAGTTGGTTAAAGAAATGCAGTCGGCTCAGGATGTATTGGAACCGATTCCTCCCCATTACTTTCCCAAAGATAGGGGTTACCATTAGTGGATCTATGGTCCAGTAGGAGGGGAGCTGGTTCTTTTTCAATATCCCCATCAAAAGTACCAGGCCTATGAACACATACATTTCGTTTAGGCTCATATCCACTTCAAACAACCTGCTATGTGGCGTCTATGTTGCCCCTGCATGCTCAAAGGCAGCAAAGGCGTTTGTTAGGGCTACAATTCTCAATACAAAGCCTATAGTAAAGAAATTTCTAAAGAAATCGAGCCTACTTGAAGTTGGGGTTAGTTCAGGTACAGTACACCCAGCAACATGCATGTATGTGAACAGGTGTGTTTCTGGAACAAAGTCACTCCCATCCTTCCGTTCCCACGTCAGTTCCTCCTCATCATCATCATCATTTCCCTCATCAAAGGGCTGTGGG
>NC_137018.1:16252196-16362196 GCF_032717465.1 Coenobita brevimanus | reverse complement strand
TAAATAAAAATAATAATTGTAACAATGATGATGATGATAATAATAATAATAATAATAATAATAATAATAATACACCTATCTATCAATTGCCAGACACCATAATCCTGTAATGGATAGCCATTTATCTTCTGAGTTAGTTGTTTTACATGGAGGGGCCTAACCCTCCACCAACCCCCTTGCCGACATGTAGGGAATACGTATGGGTTGGCTATATGGTTCCCACCAGGCGGTGTAAATGGTTTCCTGGCTTACAGGAAACCATTTGGCTTTTCACTCAATGTAAAGCCACCAAAAAAAGAAAGAAAAGTAATAATAAGTGACAGGAAAGATGGGAGCAATAGGAAGAAAGGAGGGCAGGCAAAGAGAAGAATGAAAAAGGTGAAGGAAGAAGTAGCCACCACTATATCATGTGAGCAGATGATGGTCGCTATCACCTACCACCTAATAATAATAATAATAATAATAATAATAATAATAATAATAGTAATAATAATAATAATAATAATAATAATAATAATAATAATAATGGTGGGTGGAGGTGCCTTGTGATAGGTGAGGGTGTCCATAATCCACCCACTTAGTGTAGTGATACCCTGTTTTGGGGGTAGCTTTACACTGAGTGGCAAGCCAAATGATTTCCTGTAAACCAGGAAATCATTTACAATGCCTAATAAGCAACGAACACGTGTTCCCTATGTGACAATAAGTGGGTTGGTGGAGTATTAGTGCCCCTTCCTGGAAAACAACTAACTAAAAATACGAACAAGAAGCCTCAGACCAGGTCTGACCAAAAGGTGACGACTAAGGAATGAACAAAGGACTTGGTACGGACAGCTACATGGAATGTAAGGGGTGCAAAATAATAATAAAGTGAAAGAAAGAGAGATTGTCCAGGTGCTTGAGGGTGCGAAAGTGGATGTATGTGGATTAACTAAAACTAAATGGCGAGGTGAGAGTGTGAGAAAATGGGAGTATGGAAGGGGTATATGCGCGGGAGTAGGTGAGAATGAGAGGGCAAAAGAATGGGTGTGTATGGTTGTAAGTAACAGATGGAAGGAGAATATAATAGAGTAAGGATCATTTGGCTCAAGGATTGTGAGGGTAAGAGTGAAAGTTGGACCACAAATGTGGGCGATTGTGTGTGTGTATGGACCAGCACAAGATCGTGCAGGCAGAGTGAGAGAACAGTTCTGGACAAATGTGGAAGCGTGCATGAAAAAGTTTGAAAGGAATGCGAGAGTGTTTTTGATTGGAGATATGAATGGAAAAGTAGGGAATGTGAAGGTGGATGGAGTAGTTGGTGGGTGGGGTGTGCCTGCAGAGATGGATGAGAACGGCAATGCTTTAGTGGACATTTGTGCTTGGAGGGAGTTGGTGATAGCTAATACCCTCTTCAGGCACAAAATGTTCCATAGGTATATGTGGTGAGTGATGAGTAGGGTGGGTGATGAAGTGAATGAATGGAAGGCAATGACTGATTATGTGTGTGTGTGGATGAAAGGTTGAGAAGGTGTGTAATGGATCCAAGAGTATGTAGAGGTTGGGGAAGTAGACTTTCGGACCACCACTTGGTGGTGGTCAGAACCGAAGTCCAAACGAAATGGAGAAATAGAAGAAGGGAAAGACAGGCGGAGGTAGTTCTTACAAGACGGATGGAAAGGTTACAGGAGGATGATAAAAAACAAAAGCAGAATATAAGAGGGAAATGTAGGAGCGATTGGGTAAATATAGAATGGAGCACATGGGGGACTAGGAAGGTGTATGCAAGATATTCACAGAAGAAATCTGTGCAGCATGTGAGGTGGTGTGTGGGGTGAAGAGAAGACGAAAGGGGTGCAGGGAACAGCATGATGGACTGAACAGAAGGGGCTGTGGCACAAAAGAAGGAAGCATATAAGGAGTGGATGAGAGACAGGAACGTGGAAGAAGTTTAGAGACGGAAGAGAGAGTTATATGTAGAAAGGAAGAGAGAGATAAAATGATTAGTAAGAGAGAGTAAGAAGAGAGTGGGTGAGAAATTTGGAAGGAATTTGAGTGTAAAGTGGAGGGAATGTAAGAAAATGTTCTGGAAAGATGTAAAGAGAGTTAGACAAGGTGCCAAAGAAGTTAGCTGGGGAGTGAAAGATAAAAATGGCAGAATACTAGTGGAGAAGGGAGAAAAAGTGAGCAGATCGAGAGAACACTTTAATGAATTGTTGAACATAGAGAATGAAAGCAATGCAAACATAAGTGGCTGGGGAATGGCTGGGAGAAGGGATGTGAGAAGAATGGAAGAAATCAGTAGGATGGAAGTTGTGGAAGCAATGAGGAAAGTTAAAATGGGGAAAGCCCCAGGAATTGATGGAGTGTGTGTTGAAATGCTGAAGCATGGGGGAGAGATAGTAGTAGACTGGATGTGGAAGATGTGCAGATTGGCCTGTAAGGAAGGTAGAGTCCCGGAGAATTGGAAGTTAGGTACAAAGGAAAAGGGGAAAAAGAAGTATGTGGTAATCACTGGGGCATTTGTCTTCTTAGTGTAATGGGAGAAGTATATGGCAGGATACTTATTGACAGAGTTAGGGAAATAACAGAGAAATGAGTTGGAGAAGAACAGGGAGGTTTTAGGAAGGGAAGAGGTTGTGTAGATCAGATATTCATTCTTAGATCTTTAGTGGAAAAGTTTCTAGAGACGGGAAACAAGTAGTATGCAGCCTTCATGGATTTGGAGAAAGCATATGACAGGGTGGATAGACAAGGATTGTGGAAAGTATTAAGAATTTATGGAGCAGATGGGAAGTTGTTGAATGCCGTGAAAAGTATATATGAGGGTAATAAGCCTGCAGTGCGTGTTGATAGTGAACCGAGTGAATTTTTCTATTTGAAGGTTGGACTGAAACAAGGATCTGTCATGTCTCCATGGTTGTTCAATCTGTCCATGGATGGCGCTATAAAAGAGATACAAGGTAGTGCACTGGATGTTGGAGCGGCCCTAGCGAAAGAGGGCAGTGTTTGGAAACTCCCTGCACTGTTGTTTGCAGATGATACTGTGTTGTTAAGTGAAGACGAAGGGGAGCTGCAAGGCTTGGTGGATGAATTTGGGAGAGAGTGTAAGAATCGGAATCTATAGGTGAATGTAGGGAAGAGTAAAGTTATAGTCTTTGAGAGAGGTGAAGTCAGTGAATGTAAAGTGAGGTTGGATGAGGAGGAAATGGATAATGTGAGTGTGTTTAAGTACTTGGGTAGTGTGATGAGTAAGGATGGAAGTTTAGAGGGTGAAGTGCTTGAAAGGGTACAACAGGGAAGAGAGGTTGATGGATCCTTGAAGGCAGTGCTAAGAAACAGGGAAGTGAGCATGGAAGTGAAAAAGCTAATACATGACAGTATTGTGATACCAACTCTAACGTATGTAAGTGAAGCTTGGACCTTGTTGGAGGGACAGAAGTCAAGAATGAGAGCAGTGGATATGAATTATATGAGAGGAGCATGTAGAGTCACATGGAGAGACAGACTGACAAATGAGGAAGTGAAGGAGGGTTGTGGTATGGATGTGAATGTGATAGGAAGCGTTAGGAGAAACACAAATGTGGTTTGACCATGTGGAGACGATGGAGAGTGAGAGACTGACGAGGAGAGTGTATGTGAGTGAGGTAGAGGGGGGAGAGGGAGGGGGAGGCCAAGGATGAGATGGAGGGATGGAGTGGAGAGGTGTATGAGCGAGGAGGGTGTGAGCTGGGAGCAGGGCAATGTAATGGCGGGAGACAGGGCGACATGGAGGCGATTTGTTTGTAGCCACCCCTTACGGGATTAAAGCGTCTGGCAATAGATAGATAGATTATTATTATCATTATTGTTGTTGTTGATGATGATGTTGTTGTTATTATTTTAACACAAAGATGGAACTGCACATCTAAAAACCACTCATAAAACATTTACTAACATAATTTATGGTTTCATTACCATATTACGCTCTTACAAAACAAATTTACTGAAATGATAGAAAGTGCAAAAAATGCATTAAGAGAGACTGGGATAACAGAGTCCTAAACTACATAGCCAAACACAAGATGAAGTCCTTGTACTAAATATTAATATCATTCATTTTGCCGAGTGGCAAATCAGGCACGTCCTTACCAGCCACGAACACATTACAGATGCTCTAAAGAGACCGACATCTTGCTCTGAACCCCAAGCAAATCTATTACAGCACAATGCTAGACCCCTGCATGTCTTAAGATACAAACGAACACTCACACATCCGCCACTAACAGTCTACATCATAAAGAAAACTATTAATCTAATATTCGCTGTGATTTTATAATCCTACAACCTCACAACACATTCTTTCAGAAAATGCACACAGGTCAGATAATGACAACCCTTTGTATCTTAAGTTTCCATCATTTTACACTGTCTCACATCCAATATCTTGCATACCACAGCGACTGTGCTTCTCGCCTCCCTTCCTCCTGGCTCCAATATGCCACCAATATTCCATCTTATCGCCCTTGCAAGAAATATTTTACCACCTCAGTCGCACCACAGCAAGCAGTCCTTCTCGCCATAGGAATCCAAGGCAGTTGCGTTAAGTCTTTTACTAATACCTGGTTCTTCTACTGCCACAGGTACTTCTAATACAACATCGTTTGTTTACCCTTCCCCCTCAAATCTATCTATCCATCTATCAATCTGTCTATCTAGATATAGATAGATAGATTGATAGATATCCCTAGGCTGCTTTTCCCTCAAAAAAGTGTGTGTGTGTATATATATATATATATATATATATATATATATATATATATATATATATATATATATTCTCATCAGCCGTTTAAGTGTTCACTGCAGGACCGGCCTATCCCGACTGAAGTCGGGACGACACAGCCAATGTATCTCTACCAAGTGGCTTAGGCTGACTGGTAAAGATTGTATGTAGGGTAAGAAGTGCTCGTTAGTGAAATTGTTGTGTTGGAGTGGCTTTGGATGTGTGTGTAATCTGTGAACCAAGTGTAATCGGCCCGTGCAAGCCGACTGGGTGTAAGCATACCTTATAGTATGTGACACTGGTTCAACCACAGCACCCCTTATGTCCGCCAAGCAGTACGTGGCCAGAAGGACGCTCCCAAAGTTTATTACCCTGGCGGGGCGCGAACCCTCGTTCTTCAGTGTACGAAAACGCACACTTTACCACTGTACCACAGAGGTGGTTTGGCCATGTGGAGAGGATGGAGGGTGAAAGACTGACGAAGAGAGTGTATGTGAGTGAGTTGGAGGGGGGAAGAGGGAGGGGAAGGACGAGGATGAGATGGAGGGATGGGGTGGAGAGGTATATGAGAGAGGGGGGTGTGAGTTGGGAGCAGGGCAGTGAAATGGCGGGGGACAGGGCGACTTGGAGGCGATTTGTTTGTGGCCACCCCAAACGGGATTGAAGCGTCTGGCAAAATATATATATATATATATATATATATATATATATATATATATATATATATATATGTGTGTGTGTGTGTGTGTGTGTGTGTGTGTGTGAGTAATTTTTAATATCCTTTCCCATTACAGATGTGAACACAGAACCTGCCCTCCTTAAACGTTATACCCATGGTGGATTTGTAATATCTGTGCAATTTTTAAGCATAAGTGCTTTTACATAACGAAATTTCTCATTCATACCCTTGTCATCACACGTGTCTATGGAACCCATGAGCCATTTTCATAACCATACACCTTGGTTTAATACAGAATTATATTCATCTCCTCTATTCACCATTAGTCCTCTTCCCTCTCTAAACATTCCGGGAGTGCGCACGTCTGACCTTACACGTCACACATACCAAGTTGATGATTCTAGTGGGGTTTACTTTTGATACATAAATCACCATCATATACATTTCTTCCCGTAATACATTCATTAATTCCATACCTCTTTGACTCCATTACATCTCTTACATCAGGCAGATTCAAAGGAGCTTAACTATGTTTCCTGTTCTTGGATACGCGTGGCCGAAGATTCTTGAAATTTAATGTTTGAACAAAATATACATGGAACCTAGTACATTCAGAGGGTCTCTTACTCAGTGTACAAGACAAACCGATCGTGCTTGCAGATTCTGCCTCTTATTTTATCACCCTTCTCGACCGTTCGACGATCGAAATGAAACACTTTGACATCATGTGGACTGTGTTTACAGTTTCATTTCACTCACATACTGAAAATTATCTTATACTGTCATTTTCTGTCTATATATCTATTTATTCCCAGAC
The DNA here is from genome assembly GCF_032717465.1 of Coenobita brevimanus. Taxonomy (NCBI): domain Eukaryota; kingdom Metazoa; phylum Arthropoda; class Malacostraca; order Decapoda; family Coenobitidae; genus Coenobita; species Coenobita brevimanus. The sequence goes on along the minus strand of NC_137018.1, from coordinate 16,355,956 downwards.
GCTTTTCTCCCGTAAGGGGTGGGCACAAACAAATCGCTTCAGTGTTGCTCTGTTCCCCACCATTTTGCTGCCTTTCCCCCAGCTCACACTCCCCTATCCCATATACAGTACCTCTCCATTCCATCTTTCCGTCTCATGCTTGGCCTCTCCCTCCCTCTCCCCCCTCCACCGCACTCACATACACTCTCCTCGTTAGTCTCTCTCTCTCTCCATCCTCTCCACATGGCTAAACCACCTCAGCTTATTTCTCCTAACGCTTTCTATCACGTCAACATTCACACCACAACGCTCCTTCACCTCCTCATTTATCAGCCTGTTTCTCCATGTCACCCCACATTCATCTCTTAAATAATTCATTTCCACTGCTCTCACTCTTGACTTGTGTCCTTCCAGCAAGGTCCAAGCTTCACTTCCATACGTTAGAGTTGGTATCACAATACTAATATGGAGCGAGTGTTTGCCATCGTGCTTACATCCCTATTTCTTTTCACAGTTTTAAAAGAATCAGCAACCTTTCTTCCCTAATATACCCTTTCAAGCACTTCGTCCTCCAGCTTTGCATCCTTACTCATCACACTACCCAAGTACTTAGATGCACTCTCATTTTCAATTTCCTTATCATCCAACATCACTGTACATTCAATGAGTTCCTTTCTCTCGAAGACCATAAGTACGAGTATACTCTTCCCTATATTCACCTATAGATTCCGTTTCTTACACACTCTCTCAGATTCATTACCAAGCCTTCCAGTTCTCCATTGTCTTCACTTAACAATAAAATATCATCTGCAAACAACAGAACAGGAATTTTCCAAACTTATCCCACTCTCATTAGGACCACTCCAACGTACACTGCCCTACCTTTATCTCTCTTATAACCCCATACATTTACAGACAACAGTCATGGAGACATGACTAATCCCCGCTTCAATCTTCACGGCATTCAACAGCTTCCCATCTAATCCATGAATTCTTAATATTTTTAAAACTCCTTGTTTCTCCACTCTGTCATATGTTTTCTCCAAGTCCCTGGAGGCCGCATATAACTTCTTTCCCTATTCTAGAAACTTTTCCACTAGACCTAAGAATGAATATCTTAATGACATAACCTCTTCCCTTCCTGAAACCTGCCTGTTCTTCTCCAACTAATTCCTCTACTATTTTCCAAACTCTATCAGCAAGTATCCTACCATATACTTTCCTGTTACACTAAGAAGACAAATGTCTCTGTGATTACCACACACTTCATTTTCCCCATTTCCTTTGTACAGGGGAATAATTATACCTGACTTCCTATCCTCCAGAGCTCTACCTTCCTCCCAGACCAATCTTCACATCATCCACATCCATTCTACATCTATCTTTCCAAGGTGTTCAGCATTTCACCACACACTTCATCAATTCCTGAGGCTTCCTTATTTTGACTTTCTTCATTGCTTCCACTACTTTCATCCTACTGATCTCTTCCTCCCTTCTTACCTCCCTCCTTTTCCCAGTCATTCCCCAGGTACTTGTACTTGCATTACTTTCATTCTCTTTGTTTAACAACTTAAAGTGTTCTCTCCATCTGCTCACTTTTTCTCTCATCTCCATTATTAATCTACCTTTCCTTCACTCCCCTATTAAATTCTTGATCACCCTGTCGTATTCTCATTTCCTCCTTCAAGAACATTTCCTCACGTTCCCTCCGCTTGACGCTCAAATTCTTTCCAAATTCCTCATCAACCATCTGCTTCTCACTTACTAATGTTTTCACCTCTCTCTTCCTCTCTCCATATAACTCTTTCTTCCGTCTCTCAACTTCCTCCATGCCTCTACTTCCTATCCACTCACTATGGGCATTCTTCTTTTGTAACACACCTTGTCTCACCTCTTCATTTCACCTTGCCGTTCCTTGCACCCCCTTTCGCCTTCTCTTCACCCTACATATCATCTCTCATGCTGCACAGATTTCTTATTTGAATATCTTTCACACACTTTCTACTTCTTCCAACTGCTCCAAATCATAATTACCCAACAGTTCCTCCACTTCTTTCTTTGTTTCTGCCTTTTTCATCCTCTTGTAACCTTTTTACCCGCTTTGTATGGACTACTTCTTCCTGCCTTTCTCTCCAATTTATCCATCACATTTGTACCTTGACTTTCACCACCTCCAGTTGGTGGTCAGAAAGTCCACTCCTCCAACCTCTGTATGCTGTTGCATGCAGTGCATACGTTCTTATCTTCCCATCCACATACGCACATAATCAAACATTGCCTTCCATTCATTCAGTTCACCACCCACCCTTCTCATCACTCGCCATGCATACCTGTGGATCATTTTGTGCCTTTATAGGGTACTGGCTATCACCAACCCCCTCCCCTCACAAATGTTCACTAGAGCAAAATCATTCTCATCCACTTCTGCAGGCACACCCCACTCACCAATTACTCCAACCTCCTTCATATTCCCCACTTTTAAATTGATATCTCCAGTCAAAAGCACTTTCTGATTTCTCTCAAACTTTTCCATGCATGCCCAGAACTCTTCTTTCACTCTGGTCGCAAGGTCTTCCGTTGGTGCATATACACACAGTCGCCCACGTTTGTATTCCCACTTTCAATCTGACCCACAAAATCCTTGAATGAATTGATCCCTGCTCTCTTATATTCTTCCTCCATCGTTTGCACACAACACTACACAGACCTTCTTTTGCACTTTCATTCCCAACTATGTTTTCATTTTAATGTAGCAAAAATGATATATGCTGTTGAATTTCGTGGTTGGAGGGATGGGATCCAAAGTTTATTCATATGGTAAAAAATTGTGTAACAAAGGGCCCGTTTACTATTGAAGAAATATGTATTGTAAGACAGCCTAATATTATTAACATGAGAAGTGGTTTCCTTAGTTTGGTTTTTGTGCGCGTTTCCTGTATTCTGTTTATTACATTCATTTTACTGAACAACAGGTTCAGGATTATTGTGATAATTGTGATATAATACCTTACGTCATATATCGAGATATTTTATTACTACTACTGAAACACACACGTTTTAACACAAGCACCGCCATCGTATTTAAAAGAAAGTTCACAAAATGTTTACAAAGTCAAGTGGGCCCACATCCAAATTTCTTACTTTAAGATTCGAGACAAACAGTACTCTATCCCAAATTCAGAGGCATCAAAGTGCACCATCTAGAATCGTTTTTTTTACATCATAACATAGGTAAACATAGTCAATTACTTTTTCACAAGCATATAAACACACACACACACACACACACACACACACACACACACACACACACACATTGGGTAAAACGTATGGAGATGTGGGAATGGCGGCGCGCCAAAAATCTTCGGAACAAAATCGAGACCAAAGAGACAAGTAGTTCCATCCCAACATTATTTTTATGGCCTACTTTTGTGTACTAGAGGGCAGGTTAATAGTTTTATCATCATAACGTTTATATGTTCACGTATGCTACACCATAATGCCACGTACAGGATTTTAAATAAATGTAGGGATGGAATTCATGTCTTATACCTCAATGATCATGTCCCAGAGGTTTTTGGCATACCAATATCCCTACATCTTTGTCACATAATGCCATGGAGGGGAGTTGATCCTATATTGCAAATTTTCTTATTTATTTCTTATTTATTTATTCATTTATTTATTTGTATTTCTGTCAGATGTTTTGTTGGTTGCAGATTGTCTTCACATGTAGTTTATTGAGATAATTCAATGCTCATTGTTTCGATACTGTGTTAAGTATGTTTCACTTCACAAGGTGGTTTCGGGCAATGATCGATGGTTCAAAAGGTGTTTTAAACCACTTTTTTTTTTTTCTTGTATCGCATATTTCAGTTTGTATTTATTATAACTTGATGTACTCCTGTAAGGATAGTATGTGAATATAAAGATATAATGATAATTTTTTTTCTGTCATGTAAAAATGTGATGTATCTGTCATGAAAATTTATAGTTTTAGGGTGACTTGTGTAAAGTATGGTGTATAATCATTACCCATAATGCCTTTTAGGAGGTAACGAGAGAAGGAATAGTTGGCTGAAAGTCCCGTCGTGGACTAGACCTGAGTGTCCTACCTCTCCATCAGTTTTAACCCCATAACCACAGGGCGTCACTTGTGTGACGCTCTGGCACAAGGGATCATACCGCGAGGCGTCACTTTTGTGATTCCGTGTTCTTTTGAATTCGCCCGGGATTTCATGTGGTGGCTTGTATCATCTATCAGTACAACAAGTGTCCAGCTATAGTCAGCACTGCTAATGTCGCCTGTACTCCCATCCATTGTTGACAATTTAGCCATTTTTTTTCCCCTGTCCTTGACTCCCCTCTTACCTCCCCTCCATTACCCTCTCCTCCCACCTGCCCAGCCGTGCAGCTTTACACAAATCCTGGACAGATTTTTCCACTTATTTTATCCATTGAAATGTGCCCTATGCCCTATTCTTATACAAAATAATATATAAAAGAAAGAGAAAAGGTAATTGATACTGCCATACATCTGGAATGGGCTAATTATCACCTGGCAACACCCCATGAGCACTCGTTCACTAATTATCCCTGTTAATTTCCCCTTGAAATATGCCGTATGACCTATTCTAGTAATAAAAATATATATAAGAAAGGAAGGGAGAAGCCTAAGTGATATTTACACTCACCTGGAACTACCTTATTTATTATGTATTGTCTAGTTTTCCTGCCGATCATTTCATAGCATATAAATTAGCAGCTGTCACCACGTTGACATTGTCAACCCTTCCCTGCCCACATATGCCACATCATTCAGTTTACTGTCATCTTTTGAGGTAAAACCATGTCTGATTTGTGCCCGTCCACTTCCGCCGCCTCTGAGCTCATTGCAAAGGGCCCTCTGACCTCTACCCCTACGAAACCTCATTTGGGAAGTGGTAAAGGACTAAGTGACTCTGCTCTGGAATGTGAACTGGCTAATTTATCAGTGACTATGATGGACAGTGACTACTTGGAATAATGACAGTAAAAGTGAAAACTTCGCTCTCTACACTAGTTTACTGAACAAGAAAGCAAATGCCTAGAGTGAAAATAAACAACTAGTACTGAAGGAAACTTATGGATAAATATTGTATATATAAATAAGTGTAATAAAGTACTAGAAATATAAAGTGTGAGAGTGTTTATGAATAATAAATGACAGCTCTGCCTCAGAATACTAATGGGGAATAAGCGCGGGTGGAAAGCTCGTATGTGCTCATGATTTACATTGCTTTCACAGTGTTTTTTTTTTTTTTTGGAATATGGATTCTAAACTTCTTAAAATTCATGGAATAGTGTTTGTAGTGATAATATCAGGCAGTGGTAACCATATTATGGGGTATCGGGAAGTGTAATATGGAGACTTCGTTACCCAACTTCAGGAGTATCCACAAGTCCTACGGTAGTCGATGAAGGCTCAACAAACATCCCAGGAGAAAGCTGAAGGTATGTGCCATATGCATATTTAATTATAATATTCTAGAACTAATAACTGATTTTTGGCAAATATCTTTAAAAAGTCAGTCGGAGCACGATTATCTTCACAGGAGGGGCACGGCGCACTCCCAACATCCCCGCGGTTAAGGGGTTTAGGTCCGACGGACAACTTCAGTTATTGTGAATGCGATATTTGATGAGTTTCTTGTGACTGTTGGAAACAGGTACATAGTGTTAATGCATGATTAAAGGGAAAGAAAGAAAGCTTTTTATTTCCTTCCCATGCAACACTTTGTCTCCTGTGAAATCCTTACATTTTATCAAATGTTTTTATACTTGTATTACCGTTTTATAAAGCCTCTGTGTAGGAAAACTTCGAAGATACTTGTAAGTTTTTCATGTTGAAAGAGTCATAGTAGTAAACGCGCTATTGAAGGCTCTGACTAACCCGCTCCTGCTACAAAAGTCTCTCGAGGTGAATAATATCATCTGGAAGAAATAAGAAGAGGCATTAAGGGAGCGCAATAGCCACGCCTTTCAATAGGTCTGTGACCGATCATTTGACCTAGCTCTGTGACCTTGGCCTTTGACCAATGGTTCTCAAACTTGAAGTACTTCATCCTTGAATGACCATGAACCCCACCACAAAGCTTAGTTAAAATGGGATTAAAATTCTTAAAGTTTACCTTACTCTAAAAAATTAACAGTTTATTCTATGTCTAACCCTATATCGTTTTACCAGATAATTCAGACTGAAACAAAATTTTTGAGGTAAAGGACCGAATGCCTGATAAGGTTTTGTTACCTTCTGTTTTGACCGATTGTTCACAAAATTGAAAGATTTCACATATTCTTTACCCTTTATCCGTCAATACAGTTTTATCTAAGTCGGATCAGGAGTGTAGATAAAAAAAAATACTCCCAAATACCTTTGACCATTTTCGGGCCGTTACTAGTCTAGAGTTGTCTAAGAGAAAGAAGTAGAAGAAGAAGAAAAAGAAGAAAAAAAGGAAGAGGAAGAAGAAGAAAGGAAGAAGAAGAGGAAGAAGAAGAAGAAGAAAAGAAGAAGAAGAAGAGGAGGAGGAGGAGGAGGAGGAAAGAAAAGGAGTTGAGAAGAAGAAAAGAAACAGAGATGAGAAGAAGAAAAGGTACTGGGATGAAAAGAAGAGAAAGGGAGATAAGAAGAAGAGAAAAGGAGATGAGGGGAAAAGAAAAGGAGATGAGAAGAAGTATAGAAAAGGAGATAAGGAGAAGAAGAGATGAAGAATAAGGGGAGGACGAGGAAGAGAAAGAGAAGAAGGAACAGGAAGATGAAGAGGAGCAGGAGGAGGAGGAGGAGAAGAAGGAGGAGGAAGAGAAAGAGGAGGAGAAAAAGGAGGGAAAAGAGGAGATGGAAGAGGAGAAGGAAGAGGAGGTGGAAGAGGACGAGGATGAGGACAAGGAGAAGAGGAAGACGAAGAGGGAGGAGGCAGAAGGAAGGGAAGAGAAGAACAAGGAGGAGGTGAAGAAGGAGAAGGAGAAGAAGGAGAAAGAAGAGACGAAGACGAAGAAGAAAGAGGAAGACATGGAGAAGAGGAGGAGGAGGAAAATACAAAGGAATACCAAGGATGGCAGGCAGCAACGGCCGTTATGGTCCTTTCGAGACTGCTTGCCACAGAGTAGACTATGACTACGAGATCTAATTCTACATGCTGAAGGATGAGAATAGTAAAGCAAGAGGGCTCCCTCGCCTCCAAAACCCTCCAGTTAAAACTGACAGGAAAAAGTGAGAAGGACCACCATGCAGCATGGAATACCTGACATGGAAATTTCATAGGAAGGACTGAAAGGGGAAAGTTACATTCTGTAATACTTTAGAAACTACCAGTCTGAATAACCTGAAAGAGAAAATAATAAACTAAAATGAATAACCAAATAAATAAATTGCTAAGGCATGACAAAATGTACAGGTACGCTGAGTTAACGGGGCGTTTGTAGACACTGTGTGAAATATGCACAGCGTGGATGTTAAGGGGTTGTGCAGCAGCCTTGCCTAGCAGTTTTTAATGTAGGCAGCAGTCAATCAGGCCCCAGCTCCATTCACTCCACTGAGACAAGGAACTTTCCAATACGGGACAAGTACACAAGTTACCTCCTGAAGCAGTGACCCCTTGTACATTTAAAAAAATCCCGATGATGGTCACTTAACTAATAAGGACCCTCAGTGATCCACAGCTCATCACAAGTCGAAAGTATGAGCAGTGACCATTAACTCAGGGCTATCTGTGCAGATCCTAGTCTGTGCTTGTACTACATTATGTGCATTTGATAAACTGATAATTATATAGTGACGTGACATGATGCTATATATAGGCATGTTAAGTTTATGGGGTGTCTTGTAGACAGGAGGGGAATGAACTTACGAGCAGGTGGTAGGAGCAAGTTATTCGGACAAAAACAGAGTCAGCTGAGGATTCTCGTGCAAGTACTTGTCTGTTTTGTTTTTAAATGTTTTAATTGAGATACTGCTCACGATATTTGAAGGTAATCTGTTCCAGATATTTACAACTCTGTTGAAGAAGAAATATTTTGCTTCATGGGACTGGAAACGCTTTCCCATAATTTGCAGCCATTACTCTTGGTGGTTGACGGTCTATTTTAAAATAATAATTCATGTTTGTCATATCTCTTCATGATTTTGAAAACTTCAATAAGGTCACCTCTTAATCTGCATTTTGTTTGGATAAATAATTTAAGTCCTTCAAGGCATTCCTCATATGGTTTGTTTCTCAGTCGTGGTATCATTATCGTGATTCTTCGCTATATTTTCTCTAATTTTTCTGTGTCCTTTCCGTAGTACAGAGACCAGAACTGCACACAATACTCGAGATGGGGGCGCACTAGTGAGTTGTACAAGGCATGTATGATTTTTTCCAATTTAAACTCGAAAGTTCTTCCAATAAAACCCACCAACTTGTTTTCAGTTTTAACCACCTTGGTGTACTGCTTACTGGGTTTTAAGTCATTTGATATTATCACACCAAGATCCTTTTCATTGTCTGTACTTGATAACTGGATATTGCTCATTTTGCAGTTTGCATAGACGTTGTTGTTTCCAGTATGAAGTACTTTGCATTTTCTGTGTTGAATTTAATTTGCCATTTTTCTGCCCCAGTTTCCCAAAGAATTAAGGTCATCTTGCAACTGCTGCCACCATAATGCTGAAGTACTTTATTTGTTATTTTTGTATCATCTGCAAATTTGGATATATTGCAAATTAGACCCTCATCTATATCGTTTATGTAGATAATAAAAAGTATCGTTCGAAGTACTGGGCACTGGGGAATGCCACTAATCGCATTACGCCATTTAGATTCCTTTCCGTTTATCACAACTCGTTGTTTACGGTCTGAAAGCCAGTTTTGTAACCATTTCTGCATGTTTCCTTTTATTCCATGGGCTTCTGTTTTACTTACGAGATGTTTGTAAGGGACAGTGTCAAATGCTTTCTGAAAGTCAAGGTAAATTATTTCTACTGCTCTTGAGTTGTCATAAGATTTGTAAACAGCATCGAAGAGGTCCAATAAGTTTGTGAAACATGAACTTCGATGTCTGAATCCATGCTGGTATCGTTGATTATATATATTATTTTCTTCTAGAAAATTAACTATTCTATCTCTATTGGTTGTATTCTGCACATTACTGATGCTGGGAACTACTTTTTTTTTCCTTTTTGGAAACTGGTGTTATATTTGCTAGTTTTCATTTGCCTGAGACATTCCCAGTACTTAACGATTTATTGAATAAGACAAAGAGTGGCAGCAATAAGTAATGTTTTGCTCCTTTGAGAATTCTCAGTGATATTCTATCAAGGCCTGGGTTTTTGTTTACGTTTGTACTATTTATGGCTGAAAGGATATCGTTCTTGTGGATGGTATAGTTACTGAGGACGGTGCTACATTCTTGGTTTATGGGTGACAGTAGACTTCTGGTGGTGTTTTCTATTGTAAAAACAGATGCAAAGTTATCGCTAAATACGTTCACCATTTGAACCTCATTTTCTGTGTGTTTGCCATTGTTTTTTTCTAGATGGCCTATTGATGTAGTCATAAGCTTTTTCTTTCTAAAGTAACCGTAAAATTCTCTATGATTCGACTTGTACGTATTAGCATTGTGGATCTCCAGTGTCTCTTGCATCGTTTGATAAGTCTTTTTGACATATGGCGTACATTAACGTACTCTAATTTATCATCAGTATTTTGTGTAGTTTTCTATTTATGGTAAGCAATTTTTTTTTGGCTGCTAAGCTACTTTTAATTTTACTGGACCACCGCTTTGGTTTACTTTTACCAGCTGGACGCCTGTTACATAGTGGTACACATGACTTGACTGCTTCATTACATTTTTTGGTGAAAATTTCCCATGTTTGCTTTATGTCATCGGTTTCAGTCATTTGATTCCAGTTCGTAGATGTATGTAGCGCTCTGAATCTGGTGAAACCCACTCTACAATAGTCTGGGACTTTTTCATTGTTCTCTGTGCCTTTCACTTTTTCAGTATTCTTATACAGTATAATTCAGTGACCGGTGGAACAAAACTCAGGTTCAGTTTCAATGTTGTTAACTTGGTAATCATTTGTCGTTAACCCGCGGCGTCCCGTTGACGTACTTCCACGTCCTCACGTTATGTCACAGCTAATCCCGTCGACGTACTTCAACGTCCTGCAGTTGCAAGGTTCATAATTTCCACAATTTTCAAAATTAGCGCGAGATTTTCGATTCGCCCACGTACCCAAGCCTCCCCTACCTGCCGCCAGGCGGGCAGCGTCCTAGACCCCGCGTGACCTGTGCTCGCCCTTGTCTCGGTCACTCACCTGCTAGCAGTGACCCAGGTCAGACATGGCACGGAAAGGTCTCTCAGACAAGGAAATCGCATCCGTCCTGGAAGCCTTCACTGGAGACAGTGATTCTCCACTTGACGATGATGTGGTAGATCGCGATTACGTCCAGCCAGAGGAAGAAATAAGTAGCAGTGATGAGGAGGTCCCTTCGCCCCGAAAAACGCGGTATGTGACATACCGTAAGGCAAGGGAAGGCCAGCCTGCTCCCCAACCACGTGCACAGCTATCTCTCCATCCCGAATCTGATGAGGACGAGGATGAGGACGATGAGGATGACGGAGGCTTAGGACGTGATATTGCCGTGTGGTTGGGAAAAGAGAAAATATCACCACGAGGATCAGAAGGTGGGGTGAGACGACACATAAGGTATGGTGAAAGTACTTTGTCTGGGGAAGTGGCAAGTGGTGTGGTGGTATTGCTGGGAGAAAGGGAAAGTGTTGTGGTGGCAGCGCGGGGTGAAAGTGAGAGTAGTGTGGGGGTAGTGCGGGGTGAAGGGGCAAGTGGTGTGAGGGAGGCAGCACGAGCACGTGGTGCTCGTAGGCCTAGGGGAGAGGAGGTGGAGTCACTCCCCAGCACTTCTTTCGCCCCTGAATATTCCCAAACTTCCTCCCCACAGCCCCAGGATGTGGGGAAAGGAAAGAAAGGGAAGGGCAAGGGTAAAGGAAAAGGGAGAGGGAAGAGAAGTGCGAGTGATGAGAGGCGCCGCTCTCCACCTCCCCAACTTCCCCCACCACCCTCACCTCCCCACCCTGACGAAGGGGACGATGGTGACGTGGCTGGAGACGGTGGTGTCACGTGGAACTGGGAAGATGGGAGTAATTTTACTCCCATCATTCACCCTTTCACTGAGGAGTGGCGGTCAGGTTGCACGGCTCCAGGTGTGAATGCAGGTTCGTCACGGGTGGATTTTTTCAACTTGTTCTTTGGTGAGGCGTTTGTGGGGCGCATAGTTGAACAAACTAATATTTTTTCACAGTCACAGCGCCGTGAAAGTGAACGTTTGGGAACCACGAGCAGGCATTCCCAACAGTATGACTATCCCGTGACAATTTCAGAGATGTTCCTATTTTTGGCCCTGGTTATCTTGATGGGTGTGGTAAGGAAAAACCAAATTCCTGCCTACTGGACAACTGACCCAATCATCCTCACACCTTTCTTTGGAAAGGTGATGAGTCATAACCGATTTCAGTATATTCTCAGCCGCCTCCACTTTTTTGATGCAGAAGATCCAGCCAATGCAAATAACACCGAAAAAATGAGGAGAATTAGGCAGGTATTTGATCATTTACGGCAAATGTTCCGCTCCTCATTTTATCCCTATAGAGACCTTGTCATAGACGAGAGTCTTGTGTTGTGGAGAGGCAATATTTCCTTTAGACAGTACATACCTAGCAAGAGACACCGTTTCGGGTTCAAGATCTTTGTTATGTGTGACTGTAAGACTGGTTATGTGCAAGACATAGTCTTGTACACGGGCGCACAGACAGATATAATAGAAGATCGGAGTATAGGACTCTCTGGGGCCGTGGTGAAGACAATGATAGAAGAGTACCTTCATCGTGGTCATGTGTTGTACCTGGACAACTGGTACACTAGCCCTCTTCTCGCTAGGTTCCTCCACCAACACGACACCGGAGTCTGTGGTACAGTCAAGAGAAACCGTCGTCATATGGTCAAGATAGGGAGGAACCTTGACAAGAACGAGGTGGTTTTCTTCCAGGCCAATAACATCCTTGCAACCCTGTGGAACCACAACAGGGAAGTTTGCCTCCTATCAACTGTTCACAGCCCCCTGATGCACCGCACAGACTCCGTGGATCACCGTAGCGAGAGGAGGCGCAACGTATGGAAACCAGAGTTTGTACTTGCCTATAATCTGAACATGAGGCAAGTTGATCAGTCAGACTCGATGATTTCAAGTGTTGACTGTGCCAGGACCACGATGAAGTGGTACAAGAAACTCTTTTTCCACTTGCTCGACATCACGGTCCTGAACGCCCACTACCTGCACGCAATGACCACCGGAGTATCCGAGACCTTTGAGGGGTTTGTGAGGGAGCTGGCATGTAAAACAATCGCCAAGCATGCCCAGGACAGACCCACACACCGCACCCGCACCCCCATGGCTGCTCAGACTCCCCTACGTCTTGCAGGACGCCACTATCCCAGCGCAATCCCTTCCGACCCAAACCGTTGTAAACCCCAGCGTCGCTGCCATGTATGTAAGCACTCGACAGTCAGACCATCCACTCAGAGAAAAGACACAAGATACGAGTGTGTCGAGTGCAATGTTGCGTTGTGCCTTCAGCCTTGTTTCAAGGAGTATCATAATTTCCTACACTACTGAAACTGTGTGGGAAGGCGAAATGACGCTCATTATAATGGTAAGGCCAGTCAGTAGGTGCTAAGTCAAATATAAAGTTGAAACGGGTGTTATTTTTCAGAAAAGTAATGTATAAGTTGAGAATTAGTGTAAGTGGAAAGAATTGATATCAAAACTACACCCACTGTGTAAATCTGGTCAGTAAATATGTGATAGCAAGGAAATAAAGTGGAAACGGGTGTAATGTTAGCATGAATAAAATGTATAAGTTGAACAATAGTGTAAGTTGTAATAATTGATGTCACGAGTACACCCACATTCTGGTCAGTAAGTATGTGATAGGAATTATATACAGTGGAATTTGTTGTAATGTTAGTAGTAAGGTATTTTACAAGTTGAATACTAGTGTAAGATGAAACAAATGATATCGCGATAACACTCCCTGTGTAAGTACGAGCAAATATGACGCTCAGTTCCATCGTAAGTTCAGAAATTATGTGATATCAATTATATCAAGTGTAAACATGTGCAATGTTAGTGGAGAATTATTATATAAGTACAAAAATAGGTTGTAAGTTGAAATAGTTGTCATAGCGACTTCACCGTGTGTGTTATTATGCGCTATTATTACGCTATATATTTACGTAAGGCCTGAAATAATCTCAAAACAGTTCTATAAAGTTGAAAAGTGTATAATAATATTAGAAAAGTATTATGTAAGTAGAAAAAACACAATACGAGTTGAAACAACAGTCACAGCGAGTTCACTCACTACGTAAATAAGCACTAACATTACGCTAAATGTTATCAAAAGGCCTGTGAATATGTAAAAACAGTTCAATAAAATGTAAAATGGTATAATGTTATTGTAGAAGTATAATGTAAGTAAAAAAAATATGTATCATGATTTTAGAATGTTAGTGATTCATCGCGACCAAGTTGGCCGATTTTGCTCGATTCGCACGATGGTACAATGCTTATTTCTGCTCTATTTTTGTATAAAATCCAATATACTCTTTTATCACATGTTATTATGTTTGTAATAAATACATTTCTACTTACTTTCATTGGTTTCCCAGACTTATAATACCATAGAAAACGTTAGAGGCTCAGACCGCCTACGGAGAACACGGGGCCAGGTGGGACCAAGGCATACCTGGTTAAGGTAATTAGGGACCCCGGGGACCAATTTCTTTGCCACTGACCATTGTTTCTGACCAAAAGCGAAAGTTTAAGCAAAAAAAAAAAAAGGGTCGAAAAATGGTCGGGATTGGGGGGTGCCAGTGGTCGAAAAGTGGTCGGGACGGGGCGAGTTAAGATGATGTCTAGGATATTGTTTCTTCTCATTGGGTATTCTTTGTGTTGGTAAAGAGCATTTTCTTGAAGATTTATGTAAAGCTCTTGCCCGGGGTGTGCGGTTAGTGGTTTATCCCACTTTATTACTGGTAGAATAGTCACCAAAAATTATACTATCCTCTTGACAAAAATTTTCTTCATATTGATCAAAAAGTTTTTCATCTGTGTCAGTTGATTGTGCTGTAGGACGACAGATGAGACCTATATTTATTTTACACAATTTACTACTCAGTTCAACGTAACTGGCATCTACGTTGATAATACTGGGTTTGGATAGCACAAAGGTGGAGATTAGTTTTCATGTAATGTAAAAAACTGCCTCCAGCTCGGTGTGGTTGCTATCAGCTGAAAATATTGTACCCTGTTAAGTAGTATTCTGCCAAAAAGTCATGGTCAGATGTGTTAATCTGGGATTTTGTAATGCCGATGTGTCGTAATTTCCTAGGTAAATAACAGATTCTAAATAATCAAATTTGTTTCTTAGACTACATGTGTTTACCTTTGACTAACGCAAGAAAGCCTTGGTTGAATCACGCTTGTTCTAATGCTGTCCGCAACAAGGAGAGGGCCTACAAAAGGTATCGGAGCCAACCCACCCCTGAATCACATAATCTTTACGTTTCTGCCCGGAATCGTGCTAAGTCTGTTCTTCGCTCTGCTAAAAATAATTTCATCCGTAATAAATGCTCTCAACTCTCCAACTCGAATTCTTCCCACTCCTTCTAGCACCTTGCCAAAAACCTTTCTAACAACTTTACCTCATCGTCCTTCCCTCCTCTTTTCTACTCTGATGGTTCTGTAGCTATTTCTTCTACTGATAAAGCAGATCTCTTCACACAGACTTTCTCCTCCAATTCCACCCTAGACGATTCCGGTGCTGTTCCTCTATCACTTCCCCCCTCTGACTTTCTCATGACTGACATTAAAATTTCTTCAGCTGATGTATTTTCTGCCATCACTGGCCTCAGTACTAACAAGGCATATGGGCTTGATGGAGTCCCTCCTGTTTTTCTTAAGAACTGAACTTCTGTGCTTACACCCTGCATAGGCAAACTCTTTCGCCTTTGTCTGTCTACTTGTACCTTTCCTTCTTGCTGGAACTTTGCTCTCATTCAGCCAGTCCCAAAGAAGGGTAACCACTCCCAACCCTCCAACTATCGTCCAATTGCTTTAACTCCTTAACCGCGGGGCGTCACTTTCGTGATGCTCGGCCACAATGGATCATACCGCGGGGCGTCACTTTTGTGATTCTGTGTTATTTTGAATTATCCCGGGCTCTCAAGTGGTGGCTTGTATCATCTATCAGTACTGCCAATGTCCAACACTAGTCAGCACTCCAAATCTCATCTGTACTCCCATCCATTGTTGACATTTTAGCGATTTTACCCCCTTCGTGACTCCCCTCCGTACCTGCCCTCCATTACCCTCTCCTCTCACCTCCCACGCCGCGCTGCGCTACGGAAATTTCCCCCTGATTTTTCCACAGATTTCATCCATTGAAATAAGCCCTATGCCCTATACTTATACCAAATAATATATACAAAAAAAAAAAAAACAGGTAAGTGATAGTGTTATACACCAGAAATTAGCTAATTATCACCTGACAAAACCTCACGTGCATTCATTTGCTACATTACCACGGTAATTTCCCCTTTGATTTATGCCTTGTAATCAATGTCTGTAATAAAAATATATATCAGAAAGGAAGGGAGAATCCTAACTGACATTTACATTCACCTGGAACTACCTATTTCTTTATTATTGCCGAGATTTTCTACTTATAAAAAATTAGCCTGTAAGTTAGCAGCAGTCAGCCTAAAGTGTCATTGTCAACCCTTCCCTTCTCAGATAAGCCGTGGCATTTAGTTCCTTGTCCTCCGCTGTAGAGAAACCATGTCGCACTCGCGCCCCGCCATTCCTGCCGCTTCTGCGCCCATTGCAAAGGGCCCCATGACCTCTACTCCTAAGAAAAGTGGTGAGGCAAGCAGGAAAGGCCTTAGTGACTCTGCAGTGGCACGTGAACTGGCAGAATTGTCCATGATAATGATGGACAGTGACTATGACGATTCGGGTGAATCGTGTGATGAGCCGGGTGAGGTTATCATGCCAGAAACAGCAACAACGAGTGCTACAGTAAGTGAATCAGTGTCTAGCTCCAAGGGAAAGGAGCCTTTAGTGCAGGAAGGACAAGAATTTGGGAAGGGAGTGAAAAGGCGGCGTGTTAGCCCCAGAACAATGCCCCCACGTGACCCAGCCCGCCATGAGTCACGAGTGCATTCACCTCCCCATTCCCCAAGCCCTGCTTTACTCATCTCTTCATCATCGTCGGCTGAGTTATCTCCAGAGTCTTTGTCGTCGGAGTCACCACCAGCATCAACAGTGAAGGCAGGCCGTAGAGGTAGAGGTAAATCAAGGAGTAGGGTAAGGGCTGCTAGTGCTGTACGGCAACCTAGGGTCAGTGAGAGTGACCTTGACAGAGATAAACCTCTCTCACAGCCAACCTCCACCACCACCACCACCACCTGCCCTACACTGCCACGACAGGGAATCCTGGACGCCTTCGCGTGGACGGAAGGGTCAGATTTTGTCCCCGAAAATCTTGTTTTTGATGAGAGCTCCTCAGGAGTTCAGCCTGCCTTCACTATGGACGAAAATGCTGAGTGTGTCGACTACCTTTTGGCCTTCCTAGATGACGAAGTCATGCAGCACATATGTGATGAGACCAACAGGTATGAATCACAACGTGTTGCAAGTGGTACAGGTGCAGCCAAGATGCAACAGTGTCCATGCTGGGAGTGCAGGAGCTGTATGTGTTCTTTGCCATCATGCTTCTCATGCCACACTCCGAGAAGCATGAGTTGGAAGAATACTGGTCCATGGACCCCTTACTACCCTCACCCACCTTCAATAAGTACATGGCCAGAGATCTCTTCTGGAACATCATGGGAAACCTGCACTTTGCCGACAACGATGTACCTTCCCAAACCGACCCACTCTGGAAGATCCGGGAGATTCTGAGCAGAATGAAGGATAAGTTCATGTCATTCTTCCACCCCTTTCAGAAGATTGTCATTGATGAATCCTTGGTTTTGTTCAGAGGACGTCTTCGGTTTGTTCAGTACATTCCAAGCAAACGCCATCGCTTTGGAATTAAGTTCTTTGTACTGTGCGACTGTAAGACGGGGTACATCCTTGACTTCGTCATATATTCAGCCAGCACTGTCGATCTCGATAAAACACACCCCCTTGGCTTCTCAGGCTGTGTAGTGAAAGTGCTCCTAGAAAAGTATTTTGGTGGGAATCATGTGCTGTATACAGACAACTACTATACAGCACCGAAACTTGCCAAATACCTTTCTGAGCATGGCATTGGCTCCTGCGGCACTGTGAAAAGTAATCATGCCAACTTCCCCAAATTCCTAGAGGCGGGAACCTCGCAGCGAGGAGACGTGCACCTACGCAAGTGTAAGAAGATGCTGGCAATACGGTGGCATGACAAGAGGGTCGTGCACATGCTCACCACCGAACATAAGGGGGAGATGAGAGACAGTGGGAAGGTCGACCGTAGGACAGGCGAACCTGTGATGAAACCTGATGCTGTGTTGGACTAAAATATCAACATGCGGCTGGTGGACAAGTCCGACATGATGATTGGTGAGATCGACTGCCTCAGGAAGAATACTAGGTGGTACAGGAAAGTTTTTCTGCATCTCATAGATATGACGATGCTGAACGCCTTCATCCTGTACAAGATGAAGGTCAAGCCACCCAAGTCCTTCTCCCTGAGGTTGTTCGCCAGGACTTGTGTCCAGCAGCTGCTGGAAAGATATGGTAGGGTGCAAGCAGCAACTCCAAGGCGCCATCCAGTAACACTTCCCGACCGACTTGAGCAGAGGGCGTATATGGATCGGCACAGACTTGAGCTAATGCCTGCCACAGGGAAAAGGAAGGCTGCGATTCATAGGTGTCAGGTATGTGCGCATACCACACGCTGCACACCTGAGCATAAACGCACCTCTTGGCAGTGCGCTGAGTGCCAGGTTCCCCTCTGTGTACCTGCTTCTTCGATTACCACAGCCAGAAGCAGTTCTAACAGTGCAAGTGTGGAAGCAGAATTATTTGGAAATAATGTGTATATAATGTGTAAATAGCAGGTGAAAGCAATGGATGTTCAGTTCATATGATTGAACAGTGTATTATAGTTTTATCTTACTGAAAGTGACAGTGAATAACATAGTGTAAGTAAAATAGCAGGGTAAATATTGAAAATAGAATAAAAATGTAAATAGTAATGTAAGTAATTAGTAATATAAGAATATGAGTACAAATAATTTATGTTATAACAGTGAAAGTGAATCCGTGGCTCTCTACGTATTTTACTGAATGAAAAATTGAATGACTTCAGTGACAATAAACTAATACGACTGAAGGAAACTTATGGAGAAAGACTCCAGATATATATAAGTGTGATATAGTTATAGAAATATAAAGTGTGAGGGGTTTTATGAATAATAAATGACAGAGTGCCTAGAGCGAACTAGCGCAAGTGCGACTATCAGACGCGCTCGTAATTTCCATTGCTTTCACAGTGTTTTTTTTTTTTGAGTATGGGTCCCAAACTACTTGTAAATATTAGAATAGTGTTTATAGTGTTTGTATCTGGCTGTGGTAATCATATTACGGGTTGTCGGGAAGTGTAAAGTGGAGACTTCGTTACCCTACTTCAGAGGTCTCCACAAGTCCTACGGTAACGGACGAAGGCTCAACAATCATTCCAGGAGAAAGCTGAAGGTATGTGCCATAAGCATATGTAATTTTATTATTCTAGGACTAATAACTGATTTTTGGCAAATATTTTTTGAGAGTCTGTTGCAGCCCAAATAACCCCGCGGGACATGCAAGTCATTGGTAAACAAGCCCGCGGTGTAGGGGTTAACGTCCTGTGTTTCAAAAGTTTTTGAGTCAATTCTCAATAGAAAAATTTAAGGCATCCTTCCTATCACAATCTGCTTTCTGATCGTCAGTACAGGTTCCGTCAGGGACGCTCCACTGGCGATCTTTTCATCTACCTTTCAGACTCCTGGTCATCCTCCTTTCGGGACTTTGGCAAAAGCTTTGCCATTGCTCTTGACATCTCAAAGGCTTTCGATCGAGTCTGGCATAAATATTCAATTTCCAAACTGCCCTCTTACGGTTTCTATCCTTCTATCTGTGCCTTCATTGCTAGCATCCTTTCTGGTCGTTCTATAGCCGCTGTTGTAGATGGCCATCGTTCTTCTCCTAGATCTATCAACAGTGGTGTGCCTCAGGGCTCTGTTCTATCACCAACTCTTTTCCTTTTATTCATCAGTGACCTGCTAAGCTGTACATCTAACCCTATCCACTCATACACTGATGACTCCACGCTTCACCTTTCCATTCGGTTCCCGCAACGCCCATCTCAGCAGTTACTTCAACGAACAAGGGATGAGGCTATGGCACACCTAATGTCTGACTTGGTTCGTATCTCTGACTGGGGTAAAAATAATCTTGTTGTTTTTAATGCATCTAAGACTAAGTTCTTACACCTATCAACCCGTCAAAATCTTCCACAGGTATACCCACTAATGTTTAATAATATTCAGCTTAATCCTGCATCATCCTTGAACGTGCTTGGGGTTTCATTTACTCGGGACTTATCTTGGAAAGATCATATTACATCTCTTGTAAAATCTGCTTCCAAGAGATTGGGTGTGCTAAGCCGACTCCATTCTTTCTTTACCCCTGCACAATTGTTGACTCTATACAGGGGTTTTATCTGCCCCTGTGTGGAGTACAACTCTCATGTGTGGGGAGGCTCCCCACTTACAGCTCTTCTCAATAGGGTGGGGTCAAAGGCTTTTCGTCTCATTAACTCTCCTCCTCTTACTGACTCCCTTCAACCTCTGTCTCTTCGCCGCACTGTTGCATCTTTATCTCTTTTCTATCGCTACTTTAATGGTCACTGCTCCTCTGAACTGTCTGCATGCATTCCTCCACCTCTACGACGGGCGCGTAGCACCAGGCTAGCAGCAAACTCTCATCCCTTTTCTGTCCAACTCTCTAATGCAAGAGTTAACCGTTACTCCCAGTCCTTCATTTAGGCAACAGGTCAACTCCGAAACTGTCTCCCTCTGTCTGTATTTCCTGCTGCCTATGATCTCCAGTCTTTCAAACGCAGTGTGTCCAGGCATCTCGAAATGAATGGATCTTGAATTTGGCTCTCTCTTGTATTTTGTTTTTATCTTGGAGGGAACTCTTATTGTGGGCTCATGGCCTTTGGTTCCTTCTTCCTCGCATAAAAAAAAAACACAGCAGACTCTAATTCTGTCCAAAACTGTTGATGAAATGACTTTACGGGTATTTACGTTGAAGTTGCTGCTCCCAGATGCTCCACTTTTTTTTTTTTTTAATTTGAAGAGAGCAACTTTATTATGTAAAAGCCTACCTAGCCGTGCAGCTCTTATCGAGTTCAAATGGGGAACATCTCTCTGGAAAATAAAATGTTCCTTATAGAACTGGTCCCACCTTTTGACAAAGTCGACTCCTTCTTGCGTGCAAAGAGATTTGAAACAGTTATTTGTGATGAAGGCCTTATCATAGAAGCAATTTTCTTCACTGATCCTTGAGAGTATGCCATATATTATTACATTAGTGGACTTTGTTTTAAATTGCTTGATCATCTTATGATACCTTGCTAGCAATTCCTCTGATCTGTTGTACTGCAAATTGTTTGTACTGACATGAATGATGTACCGATAGAGAGTTTTATTGTTTGTGTCCTTTGTGACCTTATCCCAGGCTTTTGTAATATCACACAGTCCACCTCCTGGAAAATAGTACCTCTTTCTATCTGCTGCTGGGGGCGTGTCCACATAATTCCTCAGACTAACCGTGTAAAATGGAGTCCCCAGTAAGCCTTGTTTTTGTTTTTGTTTTTTCAATCTCATAAATTGCTTTTGCATGGATCTGGTAGCAATTGTATGTAGTTGTGGAGAGGTGCTTCCACTTACCCTTTACTGGTTTTGCACTTATCTTACTGTAGTAAAGGGGACTTCACCTAGCAAGGGAAGTACAGAATTTCTGGATGAGGAAGATACACTATCGTTTGTAACTGCCTGATGGTCGGGTGCTGGTAATGGCTTGGTTTGCATGCGTCTTCCATCTTGAGTATTGTCACTAACTCCTACATTTGCTGCTATGAACTCCTTCAATGTCTCAAACTCAGCCTTGAGTTGCTTGTAAACTCTCCGTGATTCAGCTAAGCCTTCTTCTAGATCTCTCCTCATGCTGCGTAGTATGCTTGCACGTGATGAAAAGCAAACTGAAAAATACTGAGGAGCAAAACGGCCAGTACACTCCTGGCAGGTGTTCAGCATGGCCAGGATTGTGAAAGGTAATATTTCCAAAATACTGCACACACAAAAATAATAAAACTGGAAGGGGGATGTTATTACAGATTTATAATTTACTCTGTACATGAAATATTGAATTAGTAGGGAGATACACTTTTTATACACTAACTTCCTTTACTAGTGAAAAAAAGAACAGAAAATCTACTTGCAATGATATTATCTAACTTACCATGAAATGTAGAAATATGTCATAAACTAATTCACTGAACAGAATAATAACAGAATGGTGGGAAAAATAAAAAAAACAACTTAGTTCCACTCAGGAAACAATAATTATTTATTTGGTGTATGAACATAGCTAACACACACTTGTATCTCTAACATGACAGTGCTAATCACTTCCACCAAAAGAGCAAGCAACCAATTATGCAGAATTTGACCATATAGCGCCAAACATAAACAGCTGATGGTGGGAAAACAGAGTCAAATAAAAAGAAAGCTCTATTTGGTGAAAACACTTTCAATAATTATACTAACACCCTTTACTAGTTAGAAAAGTTAATCTACTTGCCATTATATTTTTCCAACTTACCTTGAACTGTGGGAAAATTACACTATAAAGTGACTAAGAATATAATAATAAAAAAAAAGGCGGGAAAACGATAAAAAAGATGGGAAAACAATCAAATTAACTGGACAGACGAATTATTTATACCTTTAACGCACTCAGTAACTTTTGCATGCAAGCTATTTTAATACTTTATACGGGGGAAATATGTCTAAGACTCATATACACAGATCTATTCTCTTTCACACTGATAATCACACAACTTGGTTGTTAAATCACTGGGTAGTGAAGAGCGCTGGGTAACACGCCCGAACTCCACGGTAGCTGGCGAACAAGGAGGAGGAAGAGGAGGAGGAGGAGGAGAAAGATGTGGAGAAGGAGAAAAAGAAGGAGAAGGAGAAAGAAGAGGAGAAGAAGAAAGAAGAGGAGGCAAAGAAGGTGAAGAAGAAGAAGGAAAAGAAGAAAGAGAAGAATAGCAGGAGGAAAAGAAAAGAAGAAAAAATAATGGAGAAGATAAGAAGTGAGGCAGAAGCAGATGAAAAAAAAAATGTGACGAAGAGGAGGAAGAGGAGCAGAAAACAAGATTTTTGTCGACTGAGTTTACGGTAGCAGCATTGGTCTATTAAGGAGATTTTGGTATAGACAGGAATGAAGATTAAGGCTAGATGCTTGTAAAAAAAATATTATATCCCATGATTGGGGGTTACGAAAAATAATATGTATTTGGCCTAATGGTATAGTCAGTACTATGCCTTCACAGAGTGTCAGTGGACACTGATGTGATGTGACGCACATTAATAGCATGTTTCTGAAACTCGTATGTTTAAAAATTTTATTCTACCAAACACGACTTTGCTGTGGTGAATAAACGACGTACCTGTGTGACTGAAGGTACTCTAATCTCTTTTGCATTTTTTAATGGTTTCAGGACGAATAATTGCCTTTTAAATTGGAAGTCAAACAAGAAAAACAAAAATCATTCCACCTGAAATGCCTGATCACAGTGTATTTATAATACAGGGGAAAGACAGAAAGAGACAGATGGTGCCAGGCACAACAAACCTTGGCCAAGAGCAGTTTCCTTATTTTCAACTGTTTTCAAGTTATAGTCCTCTGAAAATTTGAAAATCTGTGCTCTAGCGTGTGACCTTTCAAAGTCACTCAAGGGCATAAGTCATGGTGCCAAATGAAGGTCCATATGAGACTTCATATATCTTGACAATAGTAAGTATCTCTATCTTCAACCAGTTTTGTGTTATAGCCCCCTTAATATCCATGGCCTTGAGTTTGATCTTTCATGGTAATATACAGTCAAAAGTCATGATACCAACTAAAACCCAAGCTGGACTTCCTATATGTCGATAATAGTAAATATCTCCCAGTCTTCACCCAGTTTCGAGATGTAGCTCACTGAATAACCGTGACCTTGAGTTTGACCTTTCTTTCTTCGTCCTTTCTTTTGATAATGGCAAACATCTCTGGCTTAAGACCGGTTTCAAGTTATAGCCCCCTGAAAATCCGCGACTTGATTTTGACCTTTTAGGGTCATTCGATTGCCACCAAAATTTAATGACTTTCTTGTGGGACTAGTGCCCACATATCCTGAAAATTTCATGTATTTTCATTCAGTCAATTTTCCGTATTATTGCTAACAATGAAACAAAGAAACTTGACCAAAAACAATACCTCGCCGGACTTCGTCCGGGGGAGGTTATAAAACCAGATACAGAGACGTCATTTCATCTCCTGTTGCAGCAGCTATCACGAGGCCTCTTACTAATGTGTGTATGTATTATATAAATATGTGAGTGTGTGTGTGTGTGTGTGTGTGTGTGTGTGTGTGTGTGTGAGAGAGAGAGAGAGAGAGAGAGAGAGACTTAGTTTTATCCAGTTTTAGCCTAACTTGGTAGAGGGGTTGAGGGCCAACTAAGAGGCTGTCCACACACACACACACACACACACACACACACACACACACACACATATATATATATATATACACACATACACACACATATATATATATACACACACACACACACACACACGTATATATATATATATATATATATATATATATATATATATATATATATATATATATACATATTGTTCACAGAATGCGAAGTGGAAGATAATAAAGCCTGTTAAATAATTTGTTAAATTTTATTCCATAGATTTTAAGAATTACTGTAAATGCCTTCGATGCAGCCTTTGAAATTGCTGATTATCATCATTGAGCATGAGTCTGCAAAAAAAAAAAAAGTCAAACCTATTAGTTAAACGTCAAAGCCACAATCTAAGGGAAAATTTCGACCCAAACATTTCTCTATGTTAAAAAGATAGCTTAGATTTTTTTTTTTGTTTAATCTGACCTGAGCCAGAGCTGAAGGTAGTAGGGCAACATCAGAGGACGACCCGTGTGTGTTTGTGTGTGAACAATTTTGGAATAATCTAGACCACACTTGGTGGAAAGGTTAATGACCAACAAAAGGTTAGCCACTTGACTTAGAGAACAAGTCAATGCCCAACGTCACGTGGCAATGCCAACTAAAAGTTTTATTAGATTTACACCAAACTTGATGGAGCAGTTACGGAAAAGCCAAGTACGAGGGGATTCGATTTTAAAAACAACCAGTTAAGGCCTCATGGTGAGTTCAGTTCTCTACCTGTATCTCTTGCAGTGTAGTAGTTCCTGTAATTACATGATGTGTCACCATTTATTGTGCTTCTCTGTAGTAAGTTTTAATTGGTCTCGAAATTGTGTATGAACATGTTATAGCATCTGTTCCCAGCTTGGAGTAGTTTCCATGAGCACTTCCGTGTCCTCCTTGTTCCTAGAAAGCCTTTGTTTTTTGCTTCTTTTTTTTTTTTTTTTTTCACTTCCAGAAAAGAAGGAAAGCTATTTCAGATTATTACAGGATTAAATTCATTCGAAATAACACCAAAATTCAGATTATAAGATCTGAAGTCAAAGAAATCAGCAGTCGAATACTGACAGTTGTTTTATGGCTTTGTATATAGGATAGATTAAAATCAGAGAACTAAGATCACTCACTGGGAGATGTTTTATGACTTTTTATTTTGAATATGTTATCTATCGTTATTTGTTTCATTACTCTGAAAATGTTTACGAATCCCAGGCTTGCATACACCTGAAGCCGAAAATGTTCAGTCACTCAGAAAAAAATATCAGCCTCTCAAACCACGCCCCCTCTGTCTCGTCGCAGTTTTTTTTACTTGATAACAATGCACATAAACAAATAGATGCACGCAGAAACGGATGGAATGAAACTCTAGATCCACTTGGCTGCTTGAATCTTGGTCCAATGAAAGGGAGAGGGAGTGTGGGGGATAGTGGAGAGGAAGAGTGGGGGTTAGTGGAGAGGCAAGGTGGAGGAATGTGGAGAGGGAGAGAGAGAGATAGTGGAGAGGGAGAGTGCAGGATAGTGGAGGAGGAGAGTGGAGGATAGTGGAGAGGGAGAGTTGGAGATGGTGGAGAGGAAGAGTGAGGGTTGGTGGATAGACAAGGAAGATGGAAACAGCCGGGGTTATTGGTCAATACAAGGACGAAGTTAGTGTTCACAATTTCACGTACTGAGTCACAGTATGCTTACAGAACACACTAACTGAAGTAGCATGGGGTATTTACTTTTAAAATAAAAGTTAACATATTTTAGCATTCCATTTCATTGATTGCAATATCCCAGTCATTTAGTATTTCCAGCATCAAATAGGATTACTGGTTTCAGGGAAACACCTTCACTAACTCGCAGAGCCAATTACCCTTTAACTCTCCGTTTACTCTGCGGGATGGTCCTGCAGGGATGGTTTCTTTCTGCGGTGATGAATCTGCTCCATCCGACAGACTGGTGTAGTGCAACAACAACAACAACAAAATCAACTTTCAAGACTTAATATCCATTTTAAGCAAGACTAGCAACATACCTTTAGCTGTCCTGTCTTACGGGAAGCCACACATTAACCCTGGAATAGTAGCGTTGTCAGCATCACGTGCCTACTAGCGATGTCCGGAATCCCGGACAAACTTTGGGGGTAGAAATATACATATAGGAATGGTACAGTTTATTTCAAAAAATTTTCACTTAAATTAGATGCTAATCTTAACTCTAGGAACTATGAACTAAATGTATTTAATTAAAACAACATTATAAAAAAAAATGTGTAAAAATGACAAACAATGCTACATCCATGTAATCTTTTCACCACTGCCAGCCACAGTGTTGCCTGATGGTGATGACTTGTGCCACACATGAAGTCCAGACGTCCCCCGATATGCTCCAGCCTCCCTCGGCTGAATCCTGAAAAAAATTACTTTTCCTGGAACAAAATTCGACACATTACAGGATATGTTTCGCAGGCCCACTCACAAGGTCCTATTTTAATAGCGTTGTACGGAATACCGGACAATTGGCAACAGCAGATGAGAAAAAAACAGGAGCAACACGAACACACCTCACACACACAGGACAGAGTACAAACTGAAATGTCATGGCAGCTGAGCACCATAGGCCTTGAAGCGTCTCCTTCACAACGCAAAGTAGGCCTAAATTCGGAATCCCGGACGACGCTACTGAACTAGGGTTAACCAATCCACCTACAATGTCTTGGTCGTTTGCTTAGTGATGCAGTAAGTTTTTCCTGGAGAAAAAACAAGCATCAAGGGAGGCAAACGTAGATGTCATACGATCCGATGAATCAATAAGTAATGGAAGCTTGACACAGAGGAAAGGAAAACACATAAAAGCTCTTCTTGTAAATGCGCGTAGTCTGCGTAATAAATTTTCTGATTTAGAGGCCCTTGTCTTTACCGAAGATTATGATGTAATTGGTGTAACAGAATCGTGGCTAAATACTGAGCAAAGAGATTTTTTAGCAGAGTTTAATTTACCAGGCTATCACATTTTCAGTAGTGAAGGGAAGAAACGAGCAGGGGGTGGTGTGTTGTTATATATTAAATCAGGATTTCATCTAGTCGTAATTACCAAGCCATGTATTGAAAACATAGACACTATTTATATTCAGCTTAGGAATGAATCTTGTCGTAAAATCACACTTGGTTAACTTATCGTCCACCCGGTCAGCCACTCAACATCGATAATGAAATCTACAATCAAATTGCCGAAATATCTTGTATGCAAAGCACTGTAATATTTGTTGATTTTAATTTACCAGTTTCAAAATGGGGAGAAGCTCTATCCTCACACACAGGGTTAGACCTATATACAAACTTGCAGGATAGTTCTCTGTATCAATTTGTAAATTATCCAACACGTGGAGCTAACATCCTAAATCTTGTCTTTGCCACATCAGAAAATGTAGTGAGCATTGTTACTGTAGGAGAAGAATTTAGTACAAGTGATCATCACACAGTTACATTTAACATTAAATTCAGTGAAGACAATGTCAAGGCCAGTTGTGAGAAAGTACCTGGCTTTAAGAGAGCAAATTTAAAGAAATTAAGTCAATTGTTGGTGCAGGTTACTGGCATCCTATTGCCGAAACTTTAGATATCAATGACGCTTAGAATTATTTTACAGAAACCCTCAACAGTGCTATCAGGTTATGTATTCCAATCCGCAACAGAAGGCCTGCCAAAAATCCTAGACCCAAATGGTGGAACTCCAACATTAAATACTGTCTGGAAGAAAAAAATCTTGCGTATAAAAATTATAATACCGCAAAGAGTCAAAGTGATAAAAATTAATACGATGCCCTTCGACGGAAAACAAAATAATTAATTAAATGCAGTAAGAAAAACCTTGAGGCACATATTGCAAGTGTCAGTAAATCATATCCCAAAGAATTTTTCAGTTACATAAGAAGCAAAAAGGTAATAACTCTGACAATCGGTCCCTTAATCAAAGATAACGGAGAGCACACTGATGATGAAACTATGATGGCAAAAATTCTTAATACTTTCTTTGTGTCAGTATTTACAATAGAAAATATATATACGATTCCTGCTGTTTCCTCCATTCCTATAGAAGAGGACAGTATAATCACTGACATTACAGTTAATGATCGCGATGTACTACTTGCAATTAGCAAATTAAAAGAGAATAAAACACAGGACCGGACAAAACATCTCCACGTGTTTTGAAGGAACTACAGAATGAAATTGCAAAACCTTTATCTGAACTATTTAACTTATCACTTAAAAGCAGTAAGGTGTCACATGAATGGAAACTTGCTAATGTAACCCCAATATTCAAAAAAGGCAACAGAGCACAGCCAAAAAACTACCGCCCAATTAGTTTAACATTGGTGATTTGCAAATTGCTTGAAACTATTATCAGAGATAAGTTTGTGAAACACTTAGAATCAAACAATCTCATCAAAGATTCTCAACATGGTTTTCATAATAATCGCTCTTGCCTCACGAATCTGCTGGACTTTTTCAATGATATACTGAACATGTATGACGAGACTAAATCTGTTGATGTTCTGTACCATGATTTTCAAAAGGCTTTTGACAAAGTTCCACGCAAAAGACTCCTCCAGAAGCTAAAGGCACATGGTTTCAGTGACAGTGTTCTCGGGTGGGTAGAAGACTGGCTTACCGGACGAAAGCAAAGAATTGTAATAAACGGAAAAGAGTCAGACTGGATAAATGTTACAAGTGGAGTGTCACAGGGTTCAGTGTTAGGTCCTATTCTTTTCTTAATATACTGTATATCAATGATACTGATGAAGGGTTATGTTGTAAAATTTCAACATTTGCTGACGATACTAAAATAGGTAACAGAGCAGATACAGCACTGCAAACGCAGGCAATTCAGAGAGATCTTGATCGACTCTTCAACTGGGCCCAAGTTTGGCAAATGGATTTCAATATTAATCAATGCAAAGTGCTAAACATTGGCAGTAAAAATGTAAGAGCTAGTTATAACATGAATAATGTCCAACTTGATAGGGTAAACCATGAAAACGACTTAGGAGTTGTAATAACAAAAGATTTGAAACCAAGCAAACAATGCACAGAAGCTGTGAAAAAAGTCAATAAATTGGATTCATAGGTAGAGCATTTGAATATAAATCTGATAATATTGTCCTCACTTTGTATAATTCCTTAGTATGCCCACACTTGGAATATTGCGTTCAGTTTTGGTCACTGTATTATAAAAAGGATATGAAAAAGCTTGAAAGAGTGCAGCAAGAGATGACAAAGATGATACCTAGACTGAGAAATAAACCATACGAGGAACGTTTAGAAGCCATGAATCTATTTACCCTAACTAAATGAAGGTTACGAGGAGATCTAATTCAAGTATTCAAAATATTCAAAGGACATGATAACATAACTGTTTATAAATACTTCACAGTTGATCACTCGAATTATACTAGAGGCAATGGGCATAAAATAATTGGCAAACGATTCCAGTCGCAGGAAGCTAAGCATTTCTTCTTCAGTAGAGTTGTTATTATATGGAATAAACTGCCCTCCAATGTAGTAAATTCTAATACAGTACTGACATTTAAAGGTCGCCTAGATAAGTGTTTATCATCTAACCCCCAGTTTAATATGTTTACTCCTGAATAAAACATTTGTGTATGTATACTTTTTTATTTTATCTTATTTTATTTTATTTTTTTAGAGTCTGGATCAATTTATTGAATGCAAATATAGTATATGCACAGACTAGGATATGCACAGATAGCCCTGAGTTAATGGTCACTACTCATACTTTCGACCTGTTATGGGCTGCGGATCACTGAGGGTCCCTGTTAGTCAAGTGACCACCATCGCGATTTTTTTTAATGTACCAGGGGTCACTGCTTCAGGAGGTGACTTGTGTGCTTGCCCCACATGGAAACGCTCCTAGTCTCAGTGGAATGAAAGGAGCTGGGGCCTGATTGACTGCTGCCTACCTTAATAGCGTCAGGCAAGGCTGCTGCACCACCCCTGAACATTCACACTGTGCACTGTGCAATATCCGCGCTATGTCTGCAGACACCCCGTTAACACAATGTACCCATACATGGTGTCATGCATTATTTATTAATTCGATTATACATTTTACTTTACTACTTTCTCTTTCAGATTATTCATACTGGTAGCTTATAGATAATGTATCATAGAATGTAACATTTCCTTTTCAGTCTTTCCTATGAAATTTCCATGTCAGTTTTTCCATGCTGCATGGTGGTTTTTCTCACTTTTTCTTACCAGTTTTAACTGGAGGGTTTGGAGGTGGGGGAAGCCTTCTTGCTTTACTATCCTTATCCTTCAGCATGTAGAGTTAGATCTCGTAGTCATAGTCTACTCTGTAACAAACAGCCTCAAAAGGACCATAAGGTCTGTTGCCGTTTGCTTTCCTTTGTACATCAGCGCACCTCACACCTATGTACAGAGCCTGCCCACCTAGTCCATCTACCCAGCCACTCTGCACACCAATACACCCACCCTGCAAATCCATCTTTCCACCCAGCTCACTTATGCCATTCCATCCTATCCCCTTACTCAACAATCCATCCCACACAACCCGCCTACCAAATCACCCACTCACTCACTCATCAACCCACCTACCCACCCACTTACTCACCCTGGTCACCAACGCACCTATTTATCTGCTCCACTCCGCCACCCACCTATCCCACCTACACCAACTACCCTTCAGCTCCAACCAATCACCCAACCACCCACCTCGCTCTCTCGCCTTCCCACCTTACCCTCCCACTCATACACCCAACCATTCTGGCCACCCACTCACCCTGCTTACCCCACCTACCCTGCCCACCCACCCCATCCAACAACCCACCTACTCACATACCCACCATCTCACTCTATCCACCCATCCACCCCGCCCTCAATCCTTCCCACACCGTCACGGCGCCTACCAAACCACTTACCCTGCCCACCCGGCTACCTTTCACTTACTCACTCCACCCCACCCATCATGCCCACGCACCCACGAACCCACACCTGTCATCCACCATTCCATCCACCCACCCACCTTACTTTTTTTTTCTTAATGCGAGGAAGAAGGAACCAAAGGCTAGGAGCCATCATAACAGTTCCTTCCAAGAAAAAAACAAAAATAATACAAAAGAGCCAAATTCAAGATCCATTCATATCGAGATGCCTGGACACACTGCGTTTGAATGACTGGAGGTAGGAAATATAGACAGAGGGAGACAGTTCCAGAGTTGAGCTGTTGCATAAATGAAGAACTGGGAGTAACGGTTAACTCTTGGATTAGAGAGCTGGACACAAAAGGGATGAGAGTTTGTTGCTCTATGGACCCGTCGTAGTGGTGGAGTGATGCAAGCAGACAGTTCAGAGGAGCAGCGACCATGGAAGTAATGATAGAATAGAGATAAAGATGCAACAGTGCAGCAAAGAAACAGAGGTTGAAGGGAGCCAGTAAGAGGTAGAGAGTTAATGAAACGAAAAGCATTTGACTCCACCCAATTGAGAAAAGCCGAATGTGGGGAGCCTTCCCACACATGAGAGCTGTACTTTACACAGGGGCGAATAAAACCTTTGAATAAAGACAACAACTGTGCAGGGGTAAAGAAGGTATAGAGTCGGCTTAGCACACATAATCTCTTGGAAGCAGATTTTACAAGATATGTAATATGATCTTTCCAAGATAAGTTCCGAGAGAATGAAACCCCAAGCATGTTCAAGGATGATGCAGGATTGAGGTGGATATTGTTAAACTTAGAGGGTACTCCTGAGAAAAATTTTGTCGGGCTGATAGGTGTAAGAACTGAGTCTTTCATGCATTAAAAACAACAAGATTATTTTTACCCCAGTCAGACATACGAGGCAAGTCAGACATTAGGTGTGCCAAAGCCTCATCCCTTGTTTGTTGAAGTAACTGCTGAGATGGACGTTGCGGGAACCGAATGGAAAGGTGAAGGGTAGAATCATCAGCATACGAGTGCACAGGGTTAGATGTACAGCTTAGAAGGTCTCTGATGAATAAAAGGAAGAGACTTGGCGATAGAACAGTACCCTAAGAAACACCACTGTTGATAGATCCTGGAGAAGAACGATGACCCTCAACAACAGCGGCTATAGAATGACCAGAAAGGAAGCTGTAGATGAAGGCAAAGACAGAAGGATAGAAACCATAAGAAGACAGTTTGGAAATTAAAGATTTATGCCAGACTCGATCGAAAGCCTTTGAGATGTCAAGTGCAATGGCAAAGCTTTCGCCAAAATTCTGAAAGGAGGATGACCAGGAGTCTGAAAGCTATGTGAAAAGATTGCCAGTGGAGCATCCCTGACGGAACCCATACTGATCAGAAAGAAGGTTGTGAGAGGAAACATGCTTTAAAATTTTACTGTTAAGAATAGACTCGAAAACTTTTGAGACAGAGGATGTTGAAGCAACTGGATGATAGTTAGACGGTTGGGAATGGTCACCCTTCTTAGGGACTGGCTGAATGAGAGCAAACTTCCAGCAAGAAGGAAAGGTACAAGTTGAATGACAGAGGTGAAAGAGTTTACCTAGGCAGGGTTTAAGAACAGAAGCACAGTTCTTGAGGACAACAGGAGGGACTCCATCAGGTCCATATGCCTTGTTAGTATTGAGGCCAATGATGGCAGAAAATATATCAGCTGAAGAAATTTTAATGTCAGCCACGAGGAAGTCAAAGGGGGGAAGTGATGGAGGAACAGCACCAGAATTGTATGTGGAATTGGAGGGGAAAGTCTGAGGGAAGAGATCTGCTTTATCTGTAGAAGAAATAGCAACAGACCCATCAGAGTAGAAAAGAGGAGGGAAAGATGATGAGGTAAAGTTGTCAGAGAGGTTTTTGGCAAGGTGCCAGAAGGAGCGGAAAGAATTCGAGTTGGAGAGTTGAGAGCATTGAGTACAGATGAAATTATTTTTAGCAGTGCGAAGAACAGACTTAGCACGAATCCGGGCAGAAACATAAAAAAGATGTGATTCAGGGATGGGTTGACTCTGGTACTCTTTATAGGCCCTCTCCTTGTTGCGGACAGCATTAAAACAAGCGTGATTAAACCAAGGCATTCTTGCATTAGTCAAAGGATATGAGAAAGTAATGTGTGCTTCCATGCCAGAGAGAATAACCTCCATAATGCGCAAGACACACTCAGATGGCTACCCGCCAGGGAAGCAATAATCATTCCAGGGAAAATCAAAGAAGTACTGCCTGAGGGCCTCCCAATCCACAGCTTCAAAGTGCCACAGTCGACGTTTCCTTGCAGAGTCAAACGGCCGTACCAGAGTGATAGGACAGGTTAAGGTAATAAGATTATGCTCAAAGGAGCCCAGCAGAGAGAAAAGATTAACAGTGTAAGCAGAAGGACTAGTTGTAAGGAAGAGGTCAAGTATGTTGGAGCTCTCTCCAGGGAAGTCAGGGATACGGGTAGGGTGCTGTACAAGCTGTTCTAGGTCATTTGCACCGACAACTAAATTGGTTTTGTATTCGGACTGTTTATCACCAAAATAATGAACTAAAGAAAAAAATAAAGTTGCTGAATATAAATATTCGAACACTTCTCTCTGTCAAAATGTCCATTATGCAACACCCATCTTCATAAAGTGAACTTTCTTCCCCTGCCCTATCGTCAGTCACAAAATTACCCCATCTCAGCCACCCCGCCCATATTAATCAGCTTGCCACAATATGTACAGTAACTATCTTCACACCATGCACTTTCTTCTGCTTGTTTTAAACTCAGTTAGTCCCATCCACTTTTCTCCATCCATTCCACCCGTTTCGGCTCTGATGTAATGACTATACTAAAAATTACTTCCTCGACTACCAGCTAACCTTCAGGTAATGGTCATAAACTAAATCCGGTGAAAACTTGAACTTAATAACTCCTCGTCTGAACTCCTCGTCTGCACATTTTTGATCATATATGGAAAAGATTGTTCTCTTTTAACCACAGAATAGTTAACTCTGAAGCCGTAGTGTTCCAGGCCTAAAAACATTTTTCTGTTGAGTAATTTTTTGTCAGTTTGAATAACCAGAACTATTCCTCTACTTCTTTGTCATCCGAGAGTTGAAATACGAATTTTAAGTATGATAAATTAATTTAGATGGAAGAGAACAAATGACAAAGTAGCTATGGACTTTCTTGATTTCTTTGATCCCTTGTTTGACATGTGACTGTTTTGCAGTAAAGCTCTGTTTATTTGTTTAGAACAACAGATGGATAAAGAAATGACAACACAAAGCAAATTAATAAAAACCTTTCCGAGAATAATATTATGAACGAACATCAGACACCAGGTAAGGAGCATTGAAAGTGCAATAAGAAGCTTTCAGAGTACAAAAGGAACCCCTAAAGAAAAGAAGGATATAGCACAAAAAGAGGCAGACTAAAGAAAACCATCAGGATAACCAGGAAGTACAATATGTAAACATAAAACAATATTAAGACATTTGGATGAATCTTGAAAGTAACTGACTGCATATGTGTCAAGGGCGGAAACCAATTATTTGCAGTGAGAAGGTATAAAGAAAAAGTTACAAGGAATATATATATATATATATATATATATATATATATATATATATATAACAGTAGAGTCGTTTTGCTATAGTCTTCAAAGTGGTATAATGATGACTGCAGACTCATTTGACGTTAGAGAAATAAGTCATTTCCAGTTGTGAAACTAAAAAGGAATACGGTAGGAAACGATGACTGTCTCATCAAAGATCTAATTAAGGAAACAGATAATGTTAAATCGTCCTAATAAAACTGTTGATGAAATACCGTGTGTGTGTGTGTGTGTGTGTGTGTGTGTGTGTGTGTGTGTGTGTGTGTGTGTGTGTGTGTGTGTGTGTGTGTGAATAACTATAAGCACGTATAATGTGTGTTTCTCCAACATGAAGGAAGGTGCTTATGCTGGCTGGGATAAAATGAAACGTTGTCTCCTGCCAATTTGCATGGGACTAAGCAAAAATCAGGGTGACTCTGAAATATATCTTACGCTATCATCTGAGTTTGGGTTGAAAAATATCCACCCATAATGGATTTACCTGGTTCTTCCTAGAGTTTAATTGGCTTAACTATTATCACGCATTGTTATAGGAACACGGTGCCCAACTATAGCATTAAAAGCGTTGCACATATGTACACACGTGTGTATATATATATATATATATATATATATATATATATATATATATATATATATATATAGTATACATTCATAGTATGCGAGTTCAGAGTATGCAAACCTCACTGTACGTGAGGACCTATTTTCTTCGAGTTTTAGTGTATTTTTTAATAGTACACAAATTGAACTTGTTGCAAGCGAGATGGCAGCGAAGAGTGGCCATATCCGGGGTTACCCCGAATATGCGACATTGCCACCCCAAGAAGCAATAACGGTTGCCTACGCTCTGCCCACCTTGTGATGATGATGCGCACTCGTCATGCCCAAATGCGCCACTTGGAGGGTGGTGAGAGAGGCCCAGTAGAGGAAACATGGGCACAGTGAGTACACTCTCAGTTCCAGCTACGTTCTCGTCTTCTCTGAGGCTATTGTTTTGTAAGCCAGGATGTCTGCCCCATCCTCGAGAAAGAAGTGCATCACCCATGCAATGAAGATGGAGGTCATTCAGAAGAGAGTGGGAACGGTAGCACCGCCATTGGGAAGGAACTCGGCTTGGCAGAATCGACGGTACGAACAATATGGGTGGACAGCGAGGCCATAAAGAATACTGTTAAGACATATGGGATGGTGGCACTTGACGGGAGAAGCAGGATGATCAACTGGACAATAATTCTCATGGAGCGGTACCTGGCTATATACATCCTGAGGAAAGAGAAGGAAGGAGTTCCACTGAACGGGCACTACATCGGGGACCAGGCCAAGATTTTCTACAAAACTGCAGCTCTGAAGCTTGGTGTCAAGAAACCCTTCGAAGCCTCCATGGGATGGCTATGGCGATTCCTGAAGAGGAAGTAGCTACGTCACATTTATCTCACCGGTGAGCATGCCTCATCGGATGAAATGGCAGGCAGGGACTATCCAGCCATCCTAAAGGGGATAATCGACGATGGTGGCTACAGCAGGGACCAAATTTATAATGCTGATGAAACGGCCCAATACTACAAGGCTATGCCAAAGTCTACTTATATCAGTAAGCATCAGCACCAGGCCCAGGGGAGAAAAATGGACAAGAGCAGGATAACGGTCACGTTTGCTGTGAACTTATCAGGCTCACACAAGATGCGGCCTGTTGTGGTTCATACCTCAGCACACCCCAGACGTTACAAGAATCTTCGCTGCATGGATGATAGCGGAGTGTACTGGTACAGCAACTTCAACGGCTGGATGACGAGCTGCATCATGTCAGAGTGGCTGCTGCAGCATTTCATCCCTGATGCCAAGGCTAAATCCCGGGAACCTGGCATCCACTTCAAGATGCTCCTCGTCCTCGACAATGCCCCAGGGTCATCCAACCTGGCTAGCAGACCTCAGCAAGGAATGCAGGATCGTTCTTTTGCCAACCAGAACGACCTCTCTCATCCAACCACTAGACCAGGAGTTAATTGCAACACTGAAGCAGCCATACCACCAACGCCTCTACGATCACCTCCGCAGCAAGACAGACAACTCTGAGGAACTGCAGGCATTTCTTGACTTGAACACCGTTGGGAGTGATGTCATGGACGCTGAGGATGGTTTGGACTCGCCACCCACTCCACCCACTTAACCCGCACCACCAGCTTCAACTCCAGATAAGACTGTTGTGGCTTTTTGACGGTCTTTCAGCCTCAAGGATGCCATCACCTTCCTATTGTCTTCTTGGGCAGATCTCGATAGCGTGGTCTTAGGTACTTGTAGGGAGATATAGAAATCGATTATGGATCACTAAGCTCAGCTAGAATAAAGTAGTGAGACGTAGTGTCAACGATGTGAGTTACATCACTCTTGGGTTACTGAGTTTTTATTACACGGTTTTACCATTAGTGAGTTACAGTGGAACGGAGCATGACCCTAGTGTTGGACCTACTCTCTAGCCCTTCTCTCCCCTTTCTCTGATCTTCTTGTTGTCTCCATCCCCTTCTGATCTGAAGGGAAGCTCTCCGACATTATATATAGCTTGGAGAGGATGTGTGTGTCTGGCAGATTTCCTTTCACGTGGACTAACCATCTAGGGCTGGTTACTCCACATGTTTGAACACTGGACTACAAGGAAGTTTGAGATACATCATATGGTTAAGGATTCTTGATGGTCTGGGACAACAAGGTTGTGGATATACATTATGTGAAATGACATAACTAGTGAGAAACTGTGAATGTCCCCAGCAGACATTACATCCTGTACATTGTGTTTATGAGATATATCCTAATGCTTATATAATGCCTAGATATCGCTCGGTCATGCGAAACTGGCGTACCATCGACAGTAAATATTGTCCTAACATATTAATGCATACTAGATACACATTACAAGTAACTTGTAACTTTATTAAATGAAATACATAATACTGTAGAAGTAACATAATTGTATGAATATTGCAGCTACATCGTGTTGATGCCATTGTAGTTATCCTACATCATTTTAATGCAACTGTTACATAAGTGTGAGTAACATAACATTGTGCTAATGCACCTGTTAATAATTGTGTTTGCCATATAATTCTAGTTACATCTTGTTAATGCAACTGTTGCATAATAATTGTGTTGGCCATAAAGTTGTAAAGTTACATAAAAGTTACATCTTGTTAATGCAACTGTTATACAAGGTACATCTTGTTAATGCAACTGTTACATAATTGTGTGGGCCATAAAATTGTAGTTTCATATTGTTAGTGCAACTGTTACATAATTGTGTTGGCCATAATTGTAGCAACAGTAATATAATTGCAGTAACGCAAGGTAATGCGAGCATTTGTAGTGACATGATTGTAGCAAATGTAACATACAGTAATTGTAGTCATGCTATCGTTTGTAGTTACATAACTGTAGGAACTGTAACATAATTGTAGTGATGCTATCGTTTGTAGTTACATAATTGTAGCAACTGTAACATAAATGTAGTAATGCTGTTGTTTGTAGTTACATAACTGTAGCAACTGTAACATAATTGCAGTAATGCAAGGTAATGCAAGCCTTTGTAGTTACATAATTGTAGCAACTGTAACATAATTTTAGTAATGCTATCGTCTGTAGTTACATAATTGTAGGAACTGTAACATAATTGTGGTAATGCTATCGTTTGTAGTTACATAATTGTAGGAACTGTAACATAATTGTAGTAATGCCATCATTTGTAGTTACATGAATGTAGAAGCTGTAACATAGTTGTAGTAATGGTATCTTTTGTAGTTACACAATTGTAGGAACTGTAACATAATTGTAGTAATGGTATCTTTTGTAGTTACATAATTGTAGGAACTGTAACATAAATGTAGTAATGCTATAGTCTGTAGTTACATAATTGTAGGAAATGTAACATAAGTGTAGTAATGCTATCGTTTGTAGTTACATAACTGTAGGAAATGTAACATAACTGTAGTACTGGCAAGTGTGGTCATTGTAGCTATATAACTGACACATATGTATAAAAATTTTGAAAACCATCCCATATAATCCAGGGATGAGTTTACTTGATTTCATTCATGAGGTGGAATTAAACTGCAGTAAAGCTGGCGTGACTGACACATCATAGGCAAACAGGGTAGGGATCAAAGTGCCAGAAATCTTAGCAGAGATAAATGAGTCAAGTCCTGGCAAGGACCAGAGACAGTCACGACCAATTCAGAAACAAACACACAGTCAAGTTAGCTCAAGGACTCGTTCCCGCACAGGTAACAGGGCGGTACAAAAGCCTGGCCGAAGTCCCAGGAGACATCGATCGGCACAAAGACAAGTAAATGGAAGATCACCTCATAGGTCAAACTCAAGTAACACTCTCTGTTACTATTCTTCAGAGCCTGGTCACACACAGTGGGAGTGTTAAATTAAAATGAAAGAAGATACTCAAAAGGTTTCGAAGCATATTGCAGACATCATAGGTCCTCCGGTCATGGGACCTCAGATTGTAGAAATTGGTATCCATCTATACGTCGGGGGAAGGTCGAACCAGCATAAACGACAATGACACAAAAAACACCCAAATAAATAAATAGTCAACATAGGAAATCTCTTTGGAAATGAATGCATTTTGGTCTCTGCTTTACGTGGGGAGGAAGAAATTCCATTATTTTTGGATTCTGGCTCACCAGTCTCTTCAGAGGCGTGGGTTTGAATCCCACCGCTGCCACCAGTCTTGATAGAGTGGTCTTAGGTACTTGTAGGGAGATACGGAAATCAATTATGGATCGCTAAGCTCAGCCAGAATAAAGAAGTGAGACGTAGTGTCAATGAGGTGAGTTACAGCACTCTTGGGTTACCGAGTTTTTATTACAGGATTTTACCAATAGTGAGTTACAGTGCGACAGAGCATGACCCTAGTGTTGCACCTACTTTCAAGCCCTTTGCTCCCCTTTCTCTGATCTTCGTGTTATCTGGCCTACTCTCCAACTCCTTCTGATCTGAAGGGAAGCTCTCCGACATTATACACAGCTTGGAGAGGATGTGTGTGTCTGGCAGATTTCCTTTCACGTGGACTAACCGTCTAGGGCTGGTTACACCACGTGTTTGAATACATCATGAAATTGTTTGTTGTCTGGACTACGAGGAAGTTTGGGAT
Source organism: Coenobita brevimanus (assembly GCF_032717465.1). Lineage (NCBI taxonomy): Eukaryota > Metazoa > Arthropoda > Malacostraca > Decapoda > Coenobitidae > Coenobita > Coenobita brevimanus. The sequence continues at coordinate 16,316,327 of NC_137018.1, read as the reverse complement.
ACATCATATGGTTAGGGATTCCTGATGGTCTGGGACAACAAGGTTGTGCATATACATTATGTGAATTGACATTCCTAGTGAGAAATTGTGTATGTCCCCAGAAGACATTACATCCTGTACATTGTGTTTATGAGATATATCCTAATGCCTATATAAGGACTACACAGATTTAACTGCTGCAACAATTAACCATGCTTGGTGCCTTCTCGTACCACACCTGTATGAAATCACACCGGGAAGCAACTTTCAGCCCCTGGCCGCTGCCGAGGCAGCCACTCTCACAACTGCACAAGCTGTGCCTGGGTATCAGGCCATCATGCCGGAGGAGATCAGGGGCTTACATTCGGCAGCAGTGAAGCAGGATTCCCAGGAAGTCGTCTTGCGAGTGGACGAGGCCGAAGCAGAGCAGGAGATCGCAGCAGAAAAGCCAGCAACACCAGTGATGGAGAGTGAAGATTTGTCCATGATGGAGATCAGCCTGGTACTGCGTGTCCTTGATATTTTCAAGGAAGAATTCAAGGACATCAAACGCTCTCAGCTGCGAGTGGAGGTGATGACTTCAGTGGACAGAACCTTCCGCTATTACACAGACAAGCACAACCAGGAAGTAAACAAATGGAAGCAAACCCTCATCACCCATTATGTGCGGCTTGAAGAAAGTGAGGAATCACTCCCTGCAACATCAGAAGAGCCATATCCTGAGGAGGATCAAGAGGAGGATGCAATGTCTGAGGTGTTAGAAATAGACTTTGAAGGGTTTATGAACGAAGTGAGTGCATTAGCTAGTGAAAGTGTCGAAAGTGCTGGTGACGAGAGTTGTGAGGAAGGTGGTGTGTCGGGTGGTGTGGTGGGTGATGCAGGAGATGCATGCTAGGTGTCTCATCCTGCCTCGGATCCCCTTCTACCTCCATCAAGCCTATTGTCCTCTTGGGTTAAGGTGAACAGCCATATTCTTGTTGGTTTAGTTCTTGTTGATTTAGTAAAGCCATAATCTTGTTGGTTTACAGTACTTTATCTTACGTAATATGTCTTAGATAGATTCCCCGTACAATACAATACTTAGGTCTGAATGGAGTCTCAAGGGTTGCCCATGAAGGAGGGTGCCGCCCATGTGTAATTTTTCCCATAAGTTTGTGTATTCTGAGTACGCAAATTCCTAGTACGCGATGTCCTTTGCCACCCATATACTCGCATACTATGAGTGCCTACTGTGTACAGTATATATTAGGGTGCCCATCAGACCAGTGTTAAAATTTGATGCTGATAGTTTTTGATGTGGTATCCCCTCAATTTATGCCTAATGAATGAAGTATATATGCATAATTTCAGCAATTTACATTATCATTTACTGGTTTCTCAATGGGGGTAAATTTTCCAATATCTCACTCAAGTATTTTTAATTGGGGTTTCCATAATGACAGGGCTCTTCCGGTTGGATGATTCGTTGAAACTTCTTGATAGTCTTATTTCATATGTGGTTTATGACTAGCAGACATTGAATTTATTATTATCAATAATTAAATGTTGGAAAATCCTGGGGCAATTTTGACTTCAGTTTAACAGGCAAACTTTTGATCATCTGACAACACTACTCCTTTGGGTGCTATCACTCTCACATTGAAACAACTGTTTCTAAAACACTGTCAAACATCTGTCCAGCTTTATAATATTGCTCAGTGTTCATGTTTATAATATTCCTCATTGCTCACCTGTGCTGTTCAGTTTGCATTTCACATTACTCAATAATATTCCCTATCTCGAGACAAAGTATCGCAGCAGCAGGTCCTTCAGGCATAGTAACACGTAGTGCCACCCAAATTTGGATGATTGGTCCAGCATCAGAAAAGTTATGAGGAATGAAACTTCCGACTTATCGTCAGGTGCTCTCCGTCTTTTTCCATCAACATAAAGTTCTTGGTAAGACAATTTGGGACAGCTCAAGGTGTGCTGTAGCTGAAGCTCTCCAGATGTGGTCAGTGGCTCGTATCCCAACGACAACTGAGAGGAATGCCATTGAGAAGGTTGAAAAAATGTTTTGCTAATGGCAAAGAAAATGGTTGAAGAGATGAAGAGGAAGACAGGAGGAAACAGCTCCTGTGAGAAGAGTGGAGAAGTTGCAAGATAATGAGAGAATGGCAGAGTATAAGAGCATAGTGGAAGAAAGATTGGGAAGGTATGAGTTAGAGAAGATGCAAGTGGTGGAAGACGTATGTAAGATATTCATGGAAGAGATAGGCGCAGCGTGTGAGGTGGTTTGTCGAGTGAGGAGATGCAGGGGTGTGCAAGGGACAGCATGGTGGAATGATGAGGTGAAACGAGCTGTGGAACAAAAGAAGAAGGCATATGGTGAATGACTAGCGAGTAGAGGTAGGGAGGACGATGAGAGAGAGAAGAGAGAGGTATAAGTGAGCAGAAGGGAGGTGAAGAAACTGGTGAAGGAGAGTAAGAAGGAAGTGGATGAAGAATTTGGGAGGAATCTGAGTGTGAAATGAAGGGAGAGTAAGAAATTGTTTTGGAAGGAGGTAAAGAAAGTAAGGCAGTGTGAAAGGGGAAATAGTAGGGGAGTGAAAGATAGGAATAATAGATTGTTGGTGGAGAAGAGAGAGAAATTGAGGAGATGGAAGGAGCACTTTGAGGATTTGTTGAATGTAGGGAGTGAGAGCAGTGCGAGTATAAGTGGTTGGGGAATGGCTGGGAGAAGAAAAGATGAGAGGAGGGAGGAAGAGATCAGTAGGGCGGAAATAGTGGAAGCAATGAAGAAGATAAAGATGGGAAAGGCCCCAGGAATTGATGGTGTGTGTGGTGAAATGCTGAGGTATGGGAGTGAGATTTTTGTGGAGTGGATATGGAAGTTGTGTAGATTGGCCTGGGAAGAGGGAAGGGTTTCAGAGGACTGGAGATCAGGTATAACTGTTCCTTTATACAAAGGAAAAGGGGAGAGAGAAGTATGTGGTAACCATAGGGGTATTTGCCTTCTTAGTGTGACTAGAAAAATATATGGTAGAATACTCATTGATAGGGTTAGGCATATGACAGAGGAGCTAGTTGAACTAGAACAAGGGGGATTTAGGAAGGGAAAAGGGTGTGTAGATCAGATACTTGTTCTAAGATGTTTAGTGGAGAAGTATCTAGAGAAGGGAAAGAAAGTGTATGCTGCCTTCATGGACTTGGAGAAAGCTTATGACAGAATAGATAAGCAAGGTATGTGGAAAGTATTAAGAATATATGGAGTGGAGGGGAAATTGTTGAGTGCTGTGAAGTTTATGTACGAAGGAGCTAAGGGTACGGTGCGAGTGGATGGTGAGCTGAGTGAGTTCTTTGATCTCAGTGTGGGACTGAAACAGGGTTGTGTGATGTCTCCATGGCTGTTAAATATATACATGGATGGGGTTATAAGGGAGGTGCAAGGTAGGGCAGTGGATGTGGGGGTGGCTCTAATGAATGAGGGTGAGATTTGGAAGATTCCGGTGTTGCTCTTTGCTGATGATACAGTATTGTTGAGTGAAGATGAATGGGAGTTGCAAAGTTTGGTGAATGAATCTGGAACAGTGTGTAGGAAGAGGAATCTGAAAGTTAATGTAAGTTATGGTGTTTGAGAGGAATGAAGTCACAGAATGTACAGTGAGGTTGGATGGTGAGGATATGGAGAATGTGAGTGGATTCAAGTACTTGGGTAGTGTGTTTAGTAAGGATGGAACTTTGGGGGATGAAGTGCGTGAAAGGGTACAGCAGGGAAGGAAGGTTATTGGTTCACTGAAAGCAGTGATGAGAAATAGGGAGGTGAGTATGGAAGTTAAAAAGTCACTGCATGATAGTATTGTGATCCCTACCTTGACGTATGGAAGCGAGGCGTGGACTTTGCAAGAGGGGAACAAATCAAGAGTGAGAGCAGTGGAAATTAGCTACTTGAGAGGAGCATGTGGAGTGACATGGAGGGACAGGTTGACTAATGAAGAAGTGAAGGAACGTTGTGGGGTGGATGTGGATGTGATTGAGAAGATTAGGAGAAATATACTGAGGTGATTTGGACATGTGCAGAGAATGGAGAATGAAAGCCTGACTAAGAGGGTGTATGTAGGTGAGGTGGAGGGAGGGAGAGGGAGGGGTAGACAGAGGATGAGGTGAAGGGATGGAGTTGAGAGGTATATGAGGGAGGGGGAGTGAGTTGGTGGGAGGGTAGTCAAATGGTGGGTGGCAGAGCGACTTGGATGCGTTTTGTCTGCGGCCACCCTTTGAGGGATTAGGGCGTAGGGCTATAGATAGATAGATAGATAGAAACTGAAGAGGAACATTAATCGTAGAACTCACATCAAGACAGCCAATGAAACTTCTTTGCATGAAGATTTGGAAAGCTGTTTGATGTAGCACATGCGAATGCAATGAAAATGATAACTATTGCTGAAGACAGGGTTTTCTTAAATGAAAACGTGGGCCACACATAGGTTTTATAGGTAGTGGGGACACTGCATTAGCTGCAAAAGAGTAAAGGAAGGTAAAAAGACTGAAGCGAGAGCAATATCTCAGAAGTAAAGAAGAAGGAAGGAGAGAGAGTTTCACCACTGAGGCACATGAACTGACTTCAGAAGGCGATCATCCCACACTAGCAGACAATGACTTTGGGGCTAATTTTGAACCATATTGCTCATCTAGAAGTACCAAACAGCGGCCTATGTCTATTGTTCCAACAGAATTAAGTGCTGCACTTGATAGAGCCAATATTAGTAACTGTAATACAAATTTTCTCTTGGCTGAGACTGCAAGAAGCCTTGGACATGATATCTCTAGTTTAGCTGTCAATCCTAAGTCAATCAGAAGAGCAAGACTAAAGTTTCGTGAACAGACGGCCCAAGCTGGAAAAAATTTTATGCATCCGTACCTCTAGTAGTGCACTGGGACGGTAAGATGTTGCCGGATATTACAGGTAGGGATAAAGTTGACAAGTTGCCAGTCTTAATATCAGGCTCAGCAGGCTCGCGATGACTATCGTGAATTGTTTGAATTAACGGTGAATTTTCTGGGTAATACTCCACCAGGCTGTATAAGATTCGTGGCCCCTGGAGAGATGCACAGAACTAGATGGATGGCCAAGTTGCTTTACTGTAGTAAAAATCAGGATGTTCAAACAGCAGTTCAAGTTAAAGGCAAGTGAAGAAACTGCATTGAGGGAAATGAACCTCTTTAGATGCCTGCTGTACACAAAGACTTGGACATTGTGCCCAATTCCAGCATCTGCCCCAGCCAATGATCTTGTACTTCTGAAGCTGGTGAACAACTACGAGGCTGTCAACAAAGGCATTTCGATTGCTGCAGTTCAGGCATTCTTGAGACACCTATGGTACCTGAGTTAAGAGCTAATTGCTCTTGCATTTTTCGATGATGCTTTAGACAGCAACACTAACTGAAAAGATGATCAGCGCTTTGAAGAAAGATGGTGCTGATGAACCACCCAAACGAATCCGGATGGAGCCAAGCAGAATTTCTGAAAAGGAACTTCATGACTTTGTAACATGCAGTATCAGGTCATTCTTGGGCACACTTGGGTTGAATGCAGACTTCCTCACATAAGTGAAACCAGACAGATGGCAGTCACTTGAAGATTTTCAGCAAATGAAAAAATTTGTCAACAATCTGGTTGTGGTGAATGACCGGGCAGAACGAGTTGTGAATTGATGAAAGGACTTCAATACATCCATCACAACTGCAGCAGGTTGTTTCAAGTCACAGAGGCAAGTTCAGTACCCAGGGGCTATAAAGTTGTTGCTTACCGGGGATAATATTCCGCAGTAGTGTTTTTAAGGCAGTTATGCTTACTGTTTTTATTATTGAGAAATTGCTGTGATGCAGCTGCATTAAATGCTTGGTAGAAATGCACTGACTTGGTCTAAGAAACATTTGAGTAATGAAACGCGAGGATAACCTGCAATCGGATAAAAACCTTCAAACTTAAAAACTCTTGAGCAAACTTTAAATATGCATCAAAAATTCTAAAAAATTCACCGTGAACTACCGTCATTAAAGACAACAAAATGGGAGGGTACCGCAGAAGAAATTCAGAAATTCATTTTTGATGGACACCATAATATATATATATATATATATATATATATATATATATATAACTACCAACGGGTAATTTGAAAAAATGGTAATCTTTCCTCTCTATGTGACCTCATACCCATGACATAAGAGTCTATCTGTGAAGTGATATTAGTCATCAGACACATATGAATGATGTTGCAAAAAACAAATATCATCTGACAGTTATTGTACGAATACAGAAATTAAGGGATGAAAGTAGGCTATATATGAAAATTTTAATTTGGGCAAGGGAAACCGATGATCATCTACTATAGTTCCTACAATCATCTAGGCAAAAAGCAGCTCAAGGATAATAAGCCAGTTAAGGAAAATGATGATGAATATACATAAATTTTTAACCCGTTAAAATGAAAAAGAAAGTGAAACTGATGCGGAATTGACAGCCGCAGCTACAATAATCTCAGTCAGGCCCTTTCACGGATAAAACAACCCCAAATATGCAGTGAAATATAATCTCCACCATCTAGGACTAGGATATCGCCAATGGTGGGAGCGCTGGATGATTCTGATGAAGATTGTATACGTCGATAAATGCTTTCTTGCCATGAGATGGCGAGAAGTTGCAGCAGCGGAAGCTTTGCTGAAGAAGTCAAGGAACCACTTATGAGCTTCTTTGATATTTATTCCTTTGTTTACAAACTTGTGATGCAATTTAGGTTTCGATAATGGAAATTAGAAGTGGCAGATATAATTCAATGGAAAAAGTAGTATAGCTACTGCATGAATATCTTCAAATCATTGATGAAAAAATTAAAACCTTCAGTCCTAGGCCAGAAATGTATCTTGGTGAAACTTGGTTAATCATAACGAGTGTGTGACTTGGGGATCTGTCCGCACAAAACTGAAAACTATCTATCTATCTATCTATCTATCTATTGCCAGACGCCATAATCCCGTACGGGGTGGCCATTTGACTATGAGTTATTTATTTTCCGAGGAGGGGCACTAACCCTCCACCAACCCACTTGCTGATACGTAGGGAGCACGTATGGTTTGGTTATATGGTTACCACCCATCGTTGGAAATGGTTTCTTGGCTTACAGGAAACCAAACTGAAAACATGGAAAAGAAATAGATGTATTGTGCAAACTGGTGAAGAAGATGGCATTGCACCTGGTGCAATAACTTTTTTTTTTTATCAAAAATGGTAATAGGCCTAAATGGGGATGAGTAGGACAGTGTGAATCACACGTATCAAGTCTTGAATCAAGATGCAGTTTATCCCAAACATTCCATCGCATTCTCTCATAATGATGGATAATGCATATCATTCAAAATATCAAAATAACTACTTCGTTCAAGAAATGCGATGTTATCCAGTGGTTAACAGAACCTATGTGTTCCTGACCCGTGCAATGCAAAATGTTATCGTAATCATATCATCTTACATAAAAAGCAGGTATCAGTATATGAAAACCACCAAACTTCCTGTGATGCTGGTCATGAAGCACTAAGACTTTCCCTTATTTCTGCCATTTTAACCATATTGAGTTATTTTAGGCTGAAGTAAACACTTAACTGGTAAGGAAAAATTCAAACACCAAATAGATATTAAAAAGTATTGAAGAAATGACATAGAGTGCAATACAGATTAACTTCATCAGACTGGAAAAAGTATATTTGTCACATGAAACTGTTGCTTGAGCATAAGTGGAAAATCATTGCATTTGACCATTTAGCAGAATGTTTAGTGATAAAAATCTGCGATGACAGTATTGCATTGGATAATAATGGATGAATCATTGGATTCCTAGCGCCAGGTACCAAAGACTGTATAGCATTATAGCACCAATTTAATGCAAATGTATATAACTAGCAACGGAACAGAAACGAGAAAGGAGACGTAAAAATGATATTGGCGTGGAAGTGGTCTTAGGCGTAGAAGTGGGCTTGGCACTGAAGTGGTCTTGGCGTAGAAGTGGTCTTCACGTTGAAGTGGTCTTCACGTTGAAGTGGTCTTCATACGTAGAAGTGGTCTTGACAGAGAAGTGGCCTTGGCATTGGAGTGGTCTTGAAGTAGAATTGGTATTGGCATTGAGGTGGGTTTGGCATTAAGTGGCTTGACGATGAAGCGGCTTCGTGATGAAGCACCTTGGCAATGAAATGGCTTAATCCACTGCATCCCACTGGCATATATATACGTTCACACGGTTTGTTACTATCAGTCCCATTGACGTATATAAAGGCTCATCTATTGCAAGGTCCCTAATTTGCACAATTTTCAATTTTGCACATGCTTTGTGGTACATATACACAGGACACCTTCCTCTACAAGATGCCAGGCAAGGACAATGCCTTACCCCTCATGACCTCCCCCCCCACACGCCATTGTCTCGGCAGTTCACCTGTTACTAGTGACCTGTCCAGTAAAGACATGTCGTGCCACAGTATGAAATTCAGGGCCAGAGTGATTCCCCAATCGATGACAATGTGGAGGACAATGTTTACGTAGCATCAGAGGAAGAAACAGTCAGAAATGATGATCAGGTAATGTCACCAAAAAAGGTCAGGAATATTGATATGTTTGGTGAGTGAAACAATGTTTATATTGCCTATATTACTGTGTGAAAACCAATATACTCTCATACTGCATATAAATTCGTACCAAATAAATAAATAAAACCGTTTATGAGTGGTGTGCAATAGTTACCCTCCCACAGAACTCGTTTTCTTTGGAGCCAGCCTGATAGAAAATCCAGTAAGGTAAGGGGTACTGCAACCTGTATCGGGTATTTTAAACCTCAGGTGAGCGATTTCTCTATGAATTGTCGATGTTTCTCACCAAAAGCGAGGTTTGAGCCCCCAATTTTTTTCTTCCAAAATTGGTCGGGATTGGTGGGAGTCAGTGGTAGAAAATCGGTCGGAATGGGGCAGGTTAACTGACTAATTGGTTGAAAGGTTTGACACAGGAAGGGAGAAAGGGTTGACATCATTGGAACGTCCATAAAGTATTCGTTCCATAAAGGTAAATGTCCAACCTGATAGGGGTAGAGGGAAAATAAATGCAGGAAGAAATCTGTAAGTATATAAAAGAGAGGTAACACAAAAAATAATAAGAGGACTGTAAGGAGGGAGAGAGAGAGAGAGAGAGAGAGAGAGAGAGAGAGAGAGAGAGAGAGAGAGAGAGAGAGAGAGAGAGTGGAGACAAAAAAGCCTCTTTTGGTTACCTCTTAACCGAGAAGTATTCCTTCTCTTTTGGTCACCTCTTACTGGGGAAGTATTCCTTCTCCCACCCCTCTCCCCATGAGTCCAACAGGAACATGAAAGCATAAAAAGAAAGGATAACTGCAGTAGGGCAGTTGGCCAGTGACTGGACAGCTCCTAGAAGAGTGATTCAACTCCAAGAAATAGACAAGGATAGCAAAGAAGGCTTTCCTTCACTCACCAAACTCTCCAGCTGAAACCAAAGTCATAAGGAACACCATGCAGTATAGGAAAACTGGCTTGGACATTCTGTAGGAAAGTGGGAATGGAGAAGAAGAACCTATTGACGTGAAACCAGAAAATGAAAATAAATTAAGTAGTACCGGCTATTAGGAGACTTTTATTTTTTTAATATCCAACCAGTACTTGTATACTAATTTAGCCTATGCTTGAGACTCTTAATGGAAGGGGCAGCAACTACATCAGTAGTAGCTTATTCCATTCGCCCAGTGCTCTATTGTCAAACCAATTTCTACCTCTTTCCATAGTAAAACAGAATCAATCGAATTTGAAACCATTATTTCTAGTTCTGTCCTGTATGCTTACACTAAGTATCTTGCTAATATCTCCTTTTTAAAATTCCTTTCATCCACTTAAACACCTCAATTAAATCCCTGCTAACTCAACGCCTTTCTGGGGAGTGCAAATATAATCTTTTCAGTCTGCCTTCATATGGAAGGTTCCGAACATCATGTATCATTTTCGTTCTTTCTTCTCTGGACAATCTCTAACGATTTTATATCCACTCTATAGTATGGCCACAAAAGTTTGCTTTGCATAATTTAAATGTGGCCTTACTAATGACAGATAAAGTTGCAGTATTATTTTAAGTGTCCTATCGGCCACGCATCGTGAAATAAATCCTAAGACACTATTTGCTATTTTGTCGCATAATACACTGCAGCCTTGGATTGAGGTCTTTACCAACCATAACTCCTTGGTGGAGAGCTATATGAGATGGGTGTGTGAGCTGTGGAGACGGCAGCGAAATGGCAGAGGACAAAGCGATTCGAAGGCTGCTTGTTTGTGGTACTCTTTACGGGATCAAGTAGTAGTCTGCCTACAGATAGTGATAGATAGACAGACTCATGGGTCTCTGTCGCTTTCAGATTTATTATTTTCCTTATCATCTACATTAAGTTGTACTAAGTATCTCCGATGGTCTTGCCCACGTTAAGTATTTTCGATTTTTACATCTTGAATATCATTTACCAGTCTTTAGACCATTTGTATAATATATCAAGATCTTTTTGTAGATTGAGGCAGTCGTCAGTTGAGCTAATGATATGCCCTATTTTTTGTCGTTGGCAAATCTGATATATATATATATATATATATATATATATATATATATATATATATATATATATATACATACAAACTAACCACAGGAGAAGTGAAAGGAGCGACAGTATATATATATATCATCATCATCATCAGCCGTTGAGGTCCACTGCAGGACCGGCCTATCCCTACCGAAGCAGGGACGATACAGCCAATGTATCTTTACCCAGTGGCTTAGGCTGTCTGGCAGAGACTGTATGTAGGGTGAGAAGTGCTTGTGAGTGTGATTGTAGTGTTGTAGTGGCTTTGGATGTGTACTATAGTCTGTGAACCAAGTGTAATCGGCCCACCTTAAGCCGACTGGGTGCAAGCATACTAGTATGCGACACTGGTTCAACCACAGCACCCCTTGTGTCCGCCAAAGTAGCAAGTGGCTTGGTGAACGCTTCCCAAAGTTTTTACAACTCTGGCGGGAGGCGAACCCGCGCTCACCAGCGTGCGAAACGCACACTCTACTACCGTACCACAGAGGCGCTCTCTCTCTCTGTCTCTTTCTAGACAGATAGATAGATAGATAGATAAACAGATATGACTGAATACTGATCTCTGTCATATACCGCTACCGGTACTTACTAATCCCCAACCCGACGGACTATTTATTAAAACGCTCTGCTTCCGTCCTTTCAACCAGGATTGTATCCATTCTGAGATATCGCCGTCTGTACCATGTACTCGAACCTTCTTAACTAAGCTTTCGTGTGGGACCATATCAAAGGCATTATAAAGTCCAGGTAAATAGTATCCTAAGCTTTATAGTTCTCTACTGACTCACTGACCTCCGAGTAAAATGATAAATTTGTGAGGCAGGATCGTCCTTGCATGAATCCGTGTTGACCTTCATTTATGAGATTAAAACTCTCTGAATGCTCTCAGATTTATTTGCTAAAATGTACTCTAGCATTTTTCCAACTACTGATGTTAGACTTATCGGACAATAATTCGATGCGGCTGATTTACCACCCTTTAAAAAATGAGTACCACGTTTGCGGTCGTCCACGCCCATGCCTTTGGAACTTCTGAACTTAAAGAATCATTAAAGTTATAAGTAGCTGACGCAAGTCTTCTCAGGTTCCATTTATAATTTTTGCATATTTGTTGACCGGACCTGTCGAGTTTTTAGGTTTTAACTTTTTTTTTTTTCCTTCAATGCTTCCACCTTACTTATGGTTATTTTAGTAAGATTTTTTTTCCGTACTACCATCACAAATATTGGTTGTTTGACGGACCAGATGTAGATTTTCCTTAGTAAATACCGACTCGAAGTAATTATTTAGGACTGAGAAAATTGTTTTTTAATAACTTGTAGTGTTACCTGCTTCTGCTCTGAGAGGTCCTACCATATCTTTATTTTTCCTATGGTCTATCTGTCTATCTATAGCCAGACGTCTGAATCTCGTAAGGGATGGCCACAAACAAATCGCCTTCATGCCATCCTGTCCCCTGCCCTTTCGCTGCTCTCTCGTCAGCTCACAATCTTCTCTCTCATATACCTCTTCACACCATCCCTCCATCTCATTCTCGGTCTCCCTCTCCCTTCCTTTCAACCTCACACACATACATTCTCCTCGTTAGTCTCTCGCTCTCTGTTCTCTTCACGTGACCAAACCACCTCAGTGTTCTCCTAACGCTTTCTATCACATCCACATCCAAACCACAACGCTCCTTCACTTCCTCATTTGTCTGTTTCTCCATGTAACTCCACATGCTCCTCTCTGATAACTCATTTCCACCGCTCTCTCTCTCTCTTGACTTGTGTCCTGCCGGCAGGATCCAAGCATTGCTGCCATATGGTAGAGTTGGTATCAGAATACTGTCATGCAACGTCTTTTTACTCCCCTGCTCTCTTCCCTAATCCTTATCACTGTTTCCAAAGAACCAGCAACCTTTCTTGTCTGAGGTATCCTTTCAAGCATTTCATCCTCTTAATTTCTATCCTTACTCACCACACTACTTAAATACACTCACATTTTCCATTTCCTCACCATCCAGACTCACTTTGCATTCAGTGACTTCAGTTCTGTAGAAAACCACAACTTTTCTCTGCATTCATCATTAGGTTGCGTTTCATACATACTCTCCCAGACTCATTCACCAAGCTTTGCGGTTCCCTTTCGTTCTCACTGAACAATACAGTATTATCTCTAACAATAGAACAGGAAGCTAACAAACGCTGCCCTCTCTCATTAGGGCCATTCCAACATCCACTGTCCTAAGTTGTATCTGTTTTATAAATCCATCCATATACAGACTGAACAACCATCGGGGCATGACATGTCGTTGTTTCAGTCCAACATTCAGATAGAAAAATTCACACAGTTCACCATCCACATGCACTGCAGCCTTAGCGTCCTCGTACATACTCTTAGCGGCATTCAACAGTTTCCTATTGAATCCACATATTCATAATATATTCCACAGTCCTCGTCCATTCACTTTGTCACCGGATTTCCCCGAATCCATAAAGGCCGCCTACTCTTCTTCCCTTTTTCTAGAAACTTCTCCAAAAAAGACCTTAGGATGAATATCTGATTTACGCAAACTCTTCCTTTTCTAAATCATCCCTTTTCTTCTCCAACTAATTCCTCTGTTATTTCCCAAGCTCTGTCAGTAAGTATCCTACCATATACTTTTCTAGTTACACTAAGACAAATATCCCTGTGATTACCACACACTTCCTTTTCCCCTTCTCGTATTGTACATTTGATAAAAATCCCTTTGGGGTTTTCTTTCGATTCTCGAGGAACTTTAATTTCATAACCACGCTTTGCTTTCCGTATATCATTCCTTTCTTCCTCCTTCAAAATCGCGTATCGGTTATGTAAGTGTTCTTCTCCCCTTTTTCTTTTTCTATATATTCTTTTCTTTTGGCGTGTGAAAGGTTTTAATCTGTTGTTCAACCACCTCGGTTCTGAATCAGTTGTTCTTAACGGTTTTGAATTGATAAGTATATCAGGTCCTCTGTGTATTATATTTTGGGATATATCTATCTTAGCCTCTGTGTATTATATTTACTAACTCATCAATTTTCTTAATGACCAAACGGCTGCTTTTTACCGGACCTGAGTTAATCCCCATCACCTGAACCACACTCAAACTTATATCCTTGGCCTCACCTATGACTGCATCTTCCCCGGTGACCTGACTCCCCTCATATAACTATTCTGTCCATAGACTTTTGTTCTAAAAAGAGTTCTTAAGCCATCAATATCCCTTAGACGAAAACTAGGAATGGTCGAGCAGTTTGCAGTGAACAGACATTCCAAATAAATTTGAACTTAATTTCTTCATGATCACTATTACCAAGTCGTCCGCCAACTTCTGTATCACTAATGACGTTTTCACTATTAGATAAAACAAAATTTAGTATGTATATCATTACCTCTAATGGGCTCCATGATATACTGATAGATGAAATTATTTTGTACCTCCTCTTGAATTTCCCCTGACACTATTTTTCCTGTCAAATTTCTTGAATCCATCCTTGGCTGGTTAAAATCCCCTACAGCAATTGCCGAACTGGACTGTGATGCTTTCCTAATTTCCTTCCAGAAGTATTTACTGTCTGCTTCAGGGCCGTGCACACGTAGGGAGTTTTGAGGGTTTAAGCTTCCCAATTGGAAAAAAAATTATAATAATTCGAAAGAAAATAATACAACAAACGCATCTCATTAAATTATTTAAATCCTGTTAAGAATGTTACGAGATAGAAAAATAATAGAAAAAGTTAAACAGTTCTTCAGAAAATAAAAAAGAACGAATAGGAGCGTTCACACACTCCCAAAAGTTGCCTCTCTTCACCTGATAACTTCATTGTAGCCTTTGTTAACCCTATGAACATACTATGTTTTGTATTCTGAATAAAAAATCTGGAGGTAACAAGAACAGATCAAGACATCATAGTTAAAGGCAAATGAAGTGCAGAAGTTCTTTTCAGGACACATGAACAGATCAAGACATCATAGTTAAAGGTAAATGAAGTGCAGTAGTTTTTTTCAGGACACATGTTTGGATGATCTGTTGTGAGATTAATTCCATGGTAAATATTATTTCCTCAGTAAATTGCATAAAAACTGTACTGATACATTAATCTTCCACTGCTACAAGTAAAGCAATTTAGAGTGTTGGTTGTTAGGGCAAAGTTGTGATAGTCTGAAACACTTCCCATATTTATAACAGAGACACACCCTTTCTGAATTGCCCTAACTTCCAAGGGTCTCCATCCATTGTTATTCATACTGCTTTCACTTCCAAGGTTCTGTGGAGTTCATTATGTAAACTACCCTGAGTTTGTACCCTTTCAGTACTTTAGTCACAGTACCTAAGTTTACCATACTGCATTACTTAGTTTTGTGGGTAATTATGGTGCTCTAATCGGAATGAGCCTGTGCAGGCTTACATTCAAGGGATGGTTGGGGATTATTGCTCACGTAATGCCACTCAGGGATGAGTGGGGTTGGTCACTCTCATCTTAAATGTCGTGACCAACTTGCCTAGCCTCTGACTCCTATGTTCCTCGTAAACACAGGATTAAATGATGAATGAATGAATTATCGACATAAAGTAAATCTATGTTCTGACTCTTTTATTTTTTCACCCCCCCCCCATTTCCAAAAATCCTGTGCACGGCCCTGATCTGCTGTGCTTAATTTTTGGATATCTTAAATAGCATTCAATAGAAGATTCTCCCTGTTGTTACTAATTTCAACCCAAACTTTTTCTCTGTCTCCATTTACTAAGATATTGGCTTTATCATAACAGTTTAATGAATTCTTTACATAAATAGCTACACCGCCCCCCTTTCTACCCAGACGGTTTGACACAAAAACATTATAACCGTATATCTGATATTCTGCATAAACTCTCGAGTGTCTGTATTCATTCAAGTTTCACTAATACGACAACATCTATTCCCTCTCTGTACAATTTAAAGTCCCCAGTTCATTCATTTTCGTACTTGAACTCCTGTTGTATTACACTTTCATATTTTTTGAGTATTTATGCCTCTACATTTGGATTTACTTTTTCTGTTGGTTTAATCAGTAACTGGGAAGCTGCTTACTCTGCTAATGTAACAATTTGTTTATAATATCACTTATCTATCATCATTTAGTTCTCTCCTTCATCATCCCCTGCTTATTCTGAGGTGTCTGAGTGGATGTGTGTAGGCTACGCTACTGTTTAAACTTTTCTTCTTATTTTTGCAAGTCTCGATGCATCTATCCAAACCTGATGATAATACTTACTGAATGGAGCTATTACAAAATCGTACACATCTAACTCTCAACCTCGTAAAAAAAAAAAAAAAAAAAAAAAAACTAACACCCTATCTATCGTCCTAGCTAAAACAGTAAGCCTTTGTGTAATGAGTCCCGTCCCAACTATATATCTCACTCTGTCCTTAAACCAGTCCCAGCCGTCTATGAAAGGTTTTGCATTAATTTTGCAATACCTTCCTAGACGGCAATTAAAACCTATCATCCATCTCAGCCATTCCCTCCCAACCCCCCTCCAAGGGAAAACAGCGAGTATTACAGAGGTCTCTCTCCTTTCCCTAACCTTTTTCAACATATCCTTGAACTTCTGACACAGTATCTCACTTCTCTGGCTACCAATATCGTTGCTTCCTAAACTGAGGCAGACAGTGGTTTTATCTCCATCATCCTTCATGATATTTAAAATTTTTCCTAACACATAGCCCACCCTGGCCCCTAGAAGACACTCATGTTTACTATGTGGAGTATCAACTTCTGTTTAGGTAGTCTACCTTACCTGTGACTCCAAAAATGAAATTTTTTTTTTTTTACTCTTTCAATATTCACAACATTCTTACGGGAAATACTCTCACCCTCCTCCACCTCTACTTCCCTCTTTGCCTTCCCATCACATTCACCACGTAGCGTGTCGAATGCATTTGTGGTTTTATCTCCGCTTATTCCTTAAAGGCGAACTTAGTTGTGCCTATCTGACACAGTGTCCAGCCTTCAGCCATTTTCTCTCTTTCCTTCAGCATCTCCTCCAACTAATCCCTTATTTGTGATTTCTGCCTGAGAACCTGTACCTTCCGTTTTGATTTGAGAATTTCTTCATTTAACTCTAAAAAATAATTTAAAAATTGGCTGCGGAGACACAACTCTAAGTAGAGGAAGCCATCACGCACAAACATCACACAAGGGTAAATACAGACTCACAGATATACTGCACACACTAAACAACACAAGGGAATACAAAATCAAAACACAGTTGCTTTGTCTTACAGCACTCCCAACATTCTCAATTATGTCACTAGAACACACTTTGTTATCATATTAGCAGAACACACTAGCGCAGCACTTTATCACAGGTCACTAGACTCACTGACACAATGCTCACAACAGACAGAAACTACTAGGTAAATTAGGTGCCCCAGAAAACACTTTAGTACAGACTGGCTTCAGGTGAGCGACTGTATTTGGTGATGATACCCAAGGACTGAAAAAAGATTAAAATATATTGATAAATATACACGATTTTAAAGTGTACATTGGTTGTGTTGCTTGGTTTAATGATATGGAATGCAATGAATCGAAACATTTTTGTCTGTAATTTGAATGGTACAGTATGGTATGACAGGTTAGAAAATATGGCTGACATACACATTCTAGTAGCTAACTTCGATTTTTGCTGGTGTCTTACAGATACAAAAAGGTAAAATCAGACCTCCTAAACATGGCACTCGAAATGACTGAGTAAACAAAGGAAAAATGTACTAACTGAAGAAAAAATGCTATAATATGTATTACCATGAAAATCATATGGTCATCAATAACATAACCCAACTCTTTACCCCATCATCGGGAATTAAGCATGCCTTATTATCTACACGTCACAGTGAAAGGGTTTAGTGGAGGGGGGAACGGATAAAAGGTGTCGGGTATGGGTGAGGATGAACGGTGGGAGGGCGCTGAGTACAGCTGGATCAGTGTTGAGATCCGTCTAATTTCAAAATTACGTGTCAACTTGGGCAAGGCATGTGATTCAGAAACTGGATGGTATTACCGGACGAAATCAGATTTACCTGGATTTCTAGTGTGAACAAATCATACAGTAGGATGCTAATACTGTCTGCCTTATATATGGAACTGAACTGATGTAAAATATGTCTAGTTAGCATCGTCATGTACGTTACGCTAATCAGTTACACGAAACAATTACCAGTCTACAAATTTTTACGTGGTGAGGCTATTGTTTGTGTGCATGAGTGTGTATGTACTGTATTTGCATCTAGGCATGCAAGTGTGTGTGCATATCCTCATGCGGGTAGGGCATTGAACAGAGTATAGGATGAGAAAAATGAGTAAGTGTGTTACGGGTACAGGCAAGCATAATCAAGGCTCTTCGTGATCATTCTCTTTCCCCTTCTCCCATGATCCCAACGTTTACTGTAATCATCCTCTGCATCTCTAAATGTCATTGGAGCTTGATGATAAAATTGCCGATTCCGAGACCCATATAAAAAATATTTTTTGGTGAAGTCTTTCTATTGTTGTGATTCTTTTCAGTGGGAACTGTCTTTAGAACTATTAAACTAAAACAAAAATACTTTTATATTGAAATGGGCTGATATGCGATGCGAATTAGCTGTAGAGTACTTGACTAGGACATTGTCCACGATCAGGTGTTGGCTTATTTCAGAGGTAATGGGAGGCTAATATTAATGCTGCCACAATGGGTCGGTCAGTCACCTACCCTTGTTTGATCTGTACTACTAGAGCCTACACTAAATTTGAAATACAAGGATGGATTACTGTGTTTGTTGTTGTTGTTTAAAGATTTCCTGCACCTACAGTGCAGGCAGGGCCATACATTAGCCCGGTCAGTGGGGTGTAGGCTGACTTAAAAAATAGTACGAGGGAAGACAGGGACTGGGGATTGCCCAGCACACATGCCATGTCTTCTGGCCGATTTTGTGGTGTGTGTGATTACTCTGGAAATGAGAGTTCCTTTTTATGTTGCATACTGAGTTATTTTCGTCAAGATACTGAGGGCTACAGGTAAAAGAACAGTATCATATATGGTGAAATCAGTTTTAGTATTACCAGCAACGCAATACGTTAAGTGTAATAAGCAACACGAGATTATGTGAATATTGTTGTCCTTATTGCTGCAAACAACTTTTAATAATCCCTCACTGCCCTACTGCAATTAATTGTACAGTACCAATATTCGCAGTGTAACTTATACTTTTATGGCGCAATCTCACCCAAGACAACTTCTCCATCTCGCCCCACATAACTTTTTACAAAGTCCATTTCCTTACGCCGTTCCCTCATACAATTTTATCTTCGATGATGTAATTATATAATCTTCACTGCATTTAAACCACTAAATTAACAACATCCATGTTCTGAAGGTATACTGAAATATTCTGCCTCAGTCTCATTACATACCAGTTAGCAGGTCATCCCACACTTTTTGTTGCATAACACGCCCTTTTCTTTATCCCGACTGAATTCTCCATGTTGCGATGCAGGTCACATGGTTGACGAACAAGCTGTTATTTCTTCCAGCTCAATGACTCCCCCCTCCCCCTCAAAAAAAAAAAAAAAAAAAAAAATCTTGAAAATATTAACATAGAAATCAAAGTAATTACACTGAAAGGCATCTGACGTAAAACTTCATTTTGTTAATGAAAATAGCCTACCATGGAATATTAAAAGTGACGCTTGCCTGCAGTATTGCAACCACGGAGGAGGATAGATAGGGAGTAACGAATCAACGTTAAAATTGCGAGATCCCCAACTTCACGCCATCAAGTGCACAAGCTAGATGATAGAGAACGGGAATCAGTAAAATGGTTACCGGGGCTACTTGTTTTTTTTATTTTTTATTCGGGATTATGCCTACCGTGTGAGGTTACTAAGGAAGGTATTTTACCAATAGTAATTATATGATGCATGAGCGTCGCTCACCTTTGATGCCGTGTGGGTGGTGCTTAATATCCAGCATATTATATTACGATCACAAAGCTCCATACCAATAATATTAGTTTGCGACGTGGAATATAATGGATGTATTAAAATCGCAGGCAATATAATACTGTTTTTATTAGATGACAGGTATGGCCGCGTGCCATATGCATGTCAGGCTACATTATTGTGCCGATAACATTCAAAGGAGAATCAGAAACCCATAGCCGTATGTTGCTTCAGTTCAGTTATCACAAGTGTCAAGTTAATTTAACAGAAAAATAAACAAATCTTCAATAAAGCCCATACCTTGTTTTCAGACGCATGTCTACCACATATCTTTAGATGTAACAGCAAAATATTAAATATCCCATCCTGCATAAAAATATACAGTATGAAAATAGACAAATGAACAGTTTATATGTTTCTAAGGCCGGAGGTAATATTACAAACTTTCGAGTATGCACCTTGAAAACAAGCAACATATGGTAAAACTTTTGTGGTTCGTAACCAGTATGTAGTCTACAGATGATAATATAATCTTTATATATGCCTGTGTGTAATGATACTAACATGAGGGCAGTTGCCAAGTATGTGATAAATTGTACTTTTTATCATACCATACTTCATGATGCAGAAGATAATGAAATTTACATTGCAAGGCGTACACCCACGAGAAAACGTTCGCCTGCAGACGCTGTCAGGCATATGCTTCCAAACATAGCCCATAGAGGGTGCAGCGCTCGTCCACCACCGTAAAGGCGTGATTCCACCGGGGCAACATTTCGGCAACATGTGGCATGCTAGATTGTCGCATAGGCCAAGTGTGTTGCAACCAGTTCAACACAAGGCAACATGTAGCATGCGACTGTGTGGCATGCAACAGGTGGCAACAAGTTGCCCGTAGAACGTGACGCATGCGACAAGATTTAGCCTGTTACCTAGTGTTGCCGGCCTTCCCACCAGTCGCGGGAAGGATTCGATGTTGAAAGCAACAAGATGAATTTGTCTCAAGAATAAAACCGTAGAATTTACAGAAGAATATAGAAAACTTGTGGTTCTATGGGATATACGCTTGGAACAATACGAGAATAACCAGACTAAACTAGCTGTACTCCGGGATTAGCCAAGAACACACACACACACACACACACACACACACACACACACACACACACACACACACATGTACATCAACTTAATTACACATATGCTGAAATGGTGAAAGTGAAGAAAGACTTAGAAACAAGGGTGGAAGAAAAAAGCATTAAAAAGGAAGTGAAATGCATACTCCAAAACAATCCTAAATTAGTCAGAGATTCAGTAGATATTAACAAATCTATAGTAATCACTGGTATAGAAGAGGAAGAAGTAAAAAACAAGATCTCAAGAGACAAAAAGGAGATGGCAAATGTAATGGGCATATTGAAAGAAATATCAGAGGAAATCTGTAGTAAAGACATAGAGAACACAAAAGGTTAGGGAAATACGAGGAAGTAAGTCAAGACCGCTAAAGGTAACCTTCCAGAGTGTAAACACCACGGAGGAGATACTAAAAAATGCAAAGAATCTTATGGAAAAAGAGTTCAAAAATGTATGGATAAAAAGATGCCTAACACAAGAGGAACTGGAATTACTGAAAGAGAAGAGGGAGGAAGCAAAAACAAAATATGAGGGAAGATCAGAGGAGGAGAAGAATACATTTTTTTACAAAGTAATTGGATTGCAGGTACGAAAGTGGTACATAAACAGGAGGGAATAAAAAGGAGGAAGGTAGTAGAACCAAATCATGACAAGTATATAAACAAGATAATTAAGTTGATGTACTCAAATGTGGATGGAATGGTATCTAAATTATTAGAGATGAATGATTGTCAGAGAAAATGAACCACATATAATATGCCTAACTGAAACAAAATTAACACCAAGGATATCGAATGACATCCTAAACTTAGAGGCATATAATATATGGAGAAGAGATAGGAACTTAAAAAAAGGAGAAGGAATTAAAACATTAACTAAGAAAAACCTAAAAGTCAAAGAAATAGAATTAGATATACCCTCACAAGTAGAACTGATTGCATTAGAGAAAAATACATCTGAAGGGAAAGTAACTGTAGCCAATTTGTACATACCACCCAGATCAAACACATGGGAAAGAGACGAATATGAGGACCTGGCGGAGAGTACAATTCAAAGTTTAAGAGCATTACTACATAAAATGGAAGCGAAATCGAAAAGAATTATACTAACTGGAGATTTTAATACAAACATAAATTGGAATACTCTAGATATAATAAGCCAAGAAAGCTGTTGGGACCAAAAGCTCCTGGATCTTGTGCAAGAGTTTTTCCTAACGCAACATGTAAGGGAAAGCACCAGAAAAAGAGGACTCGATGTACCCTCAATGCTAGATCTCATATTTACCAGGCAAGAAAACGATATTGACAATTTAATGTATCACCCTCCATTCGGCAAAAGCAACCATGCAGTACTAAACTGCGACTTTAGGATTGCATATGACATAGATAACAGCAATGAAAGTTACAAAAAGAGACTAAACTATAAAAAGGGAATGTATCATGACCTAAAGAAGTACTTCTTAGAAATTGCTTGGGAAAAGGAGCTTAGAGGACAAGATTTAAATGCTATATATGAAATATTCTGTGAACTTTATGAAATAGGAGTCCAGAAGTACATCCCACAGCACAAAGAAGCAGAAAAGAAAAGAAAGAAATGGTTCAATACAGAATGTAAAAAATCAAAAGAAAAAAAGTAATTTGTTGTGGAATAGATACGGAAGACACAATAGTGAAAGGGCATATAATAATTACAAACAGGCAAGAAACGATTATACAAGATTAAGGAGGGAAGCCCAAAAACAGTTTGAGGAGGATATCATAAATAAAAGTAGTGATCAACCAAAGCTATTTTACAGCTACATCAGAAGCAAAACCAAAGTAAAAGATAAAACACAATCCATTACGGACGATGGAATCACCTATACACAAGAGATGGATATTTGTGAAGCACTAAACAAGAATTTCCAATCAGTTTTTACAGAGGAAAAAATTTTTGAGAGGGATTATGTGGAACATGCATGCCCACACATACTACCAGATATACAAAGATCAGAAAAAGAAATACAGGAGGAGCTAAGTAAATTAGACAAAGGAAAAGCAAATGATCCTGATGAAATTTCATGTTGGGTGCTAAGTGACTGTGCAAAGGAGTTAAGTAAACCATTATTTTTAATTTTCAAGAAATTCTTGAGTCAAGGTAAACTACCTGATATTTGGAAGAAAGCAAACATTGTCCCCTTATTCAAGAAAGGGAATAGACAAAATCCACTTAACTACCGACCAATATCACTGACCAGTGTTGTAAGCAAGGTATTAGAAAAGCTTATAAGAAAAGCTTGGGTAAATCATCTAGAAGAACACAATATGATAACAGAAAGACAGTTTGGTTTCAGAAAAGGAAAATCATGTGTTACTAATCTGTTGAGCTACTATGACAGAGTAACAGACACATTACAGGAAAGAGAAGGATGGGTGGACAGTATCTATTTAGATTTCAAGAAAGCATTTGACACAGTACCACACCAAAGACTTTTATGGAAACTGTACCATCAAGGAGGAATTCGAGGCAAACTGTATTGTTGATGCAAGATTTTCTCATGAAAGGAAAAATGAGAACAGTACTAAGGGGAAATTACTCATCATGGAAAGAAGTGACTAGTGGAGTACAACAGAGCTCAGTGCTGGCACCAATCATGTTTTTAGTGTATATAAATAATATAGACAGAAACACTGGAAATGAAAGCTATCTAAATATGTTTGCAGATGATGCAAAAATATAAAGGAGAATTACTAACACAGACTCTTGTAAAGAGCTATAAGAAGAATTAAATAAACTTCATGAATGGAGTAATACATGGCAAATGGAATTCAATGTGGACAAGTGTCATGTAATCAAGTTTGGTAAAAGTGGAAAAAGACCTGATTGGGATTATATGTTAGGAAATAAAACCCTACGCACATAAGAAAGAGAGAAGGAACTAGGTGTGATTGTCAATAACAGACTATCTCCGGGTGACCACATCAGTGAGAAGGTACGGAACATGTATACACTGCTTGCCAATGAGAATAGCGTTTACATACATAAATGAAGATATGCTTAGAAAGATAATAACATTATTCATCAGACCAACCCGGGAGTATGCATCAGTAGTCTGGAGCCCTCATCTCAAAAAACACATAGACAAGATTGAAAAAGTTCAAAGGGCCGCTACAAGATGTGTACCAAGCTTAAGGGATCTAATCTATGAAGAAAGACTAAATAAACTGAATCTACCAACACAACAGGAGAGAAGGAAAAGAGGTGACAAGATTATGCTATATAAATGCATATCAGGGAAGGAGAAAATAGACATAAATGATTACTTAACCTATGGGGAAGCATCAGGAAGAGGACACTGCAAAAAATTGCATAAAAAGAGAGGTGATAAAGACGTAAGGAAATTTAGTTTCCCAAATAGAGCAATTGATCAGTGGAATGCACTACCGAATGAAATAGTGTGTGCCAAAACAATTCACAAATTTAAGGATATGTACGATAAATATGGTTTAAGACACGGGACAGTACGAGCTTGACTCATTCCTGTAAAGATACAATTAGGTAAGAACAATTAGGTAAGAACACACACACAGTCTCTCTCTCTCTCTCTCTCTCTCTCTCACACACACACACACACACACACACACACACACACACACACACACACACACACACACACACACACACACTCAAAGAAAAACACACACCAAAAAAAAAAAACGTTAAAAAAACACTCCCTCACACGAAGCCTTAAAGTTAGCCTTTTAAACAGAAACACAAAACAATAAAAACGAAAAAGCTGATGTTTTCTATGCGTAATGTGATGCCCAAAGTTGAGAGAGAGAGAGAGAGAGAGAGAGAGAGAGAGAGAGAGAGAGAGAGAGAGAGATCAAATTAATTACCGGCTAAGAATGTGTATACAAAAGGCGCACCAAAGCCAAGAAACATTGTAAAAAGTACCTTATTAAAATTTACACGTGTCTCTCTCCCTCTCTCTCCCCGTCAGTCCTAATACTGTGCCAACACTAGCAAATCTTTCTTCTGTTACATTATTCTCTCTATCTCATCTCTTGTTAAGCTAAGATACGGTTCTTCAGAAAATTTTTGCATTCGTGCCTTCCTCTTGACGGCGGGCACTCAGCACCCTTCTTTCTATACATTCACACCTTTTGATAAGTTATTCTGCAGTGTGTGTGTGTGTGTGTGTGTGTGTGTGTGTGTGTGTGTGTGTGTGTGTGTGTGTGTGTGTGTGTGTGTGTGTGTGTGTGTGTTTTACATGGTATCTACTTGTATGTTTTTTTGTTAAGCTGTCTATCTACATATCTGTCTGTTACATCGTGTTGACAACTGGCTCAGTTTTTGTTAAATCGGTGGAAAAGGTTTTGTGGCATTCAACATAAGCATTGGCATGTAGCAGCTACATGAACCAACAGTGTTGACTTGTAGCAGTCAACATGTCTCCTGGTTGAATGCCGCATTCAACATACATGTTGAAAGCCAGGCAAATCGCATGATACATGTTGCCTGTGTTGCCCCGGTGCAATCACGCCATCAGGGAGACAGAGAGGGGGAGGGGGAGGGTGGCAACGAGACGGGAGGGAGAGGGAGGCAACAAGACAGGGGAGCGAGAGAGCCTGTGGCGATGGTAGATGCCACATATCGGGTGTTTTATTATTATTATTATTATTATTATTAGTCAGAAAACAATACAAAAGATGTCAAAAGTCTACCAAGGGCTAAAGCTCGATTACATCCTTCTTTCTTATACTGTATATAATAATAATAATAATAATAATAATTATTATTATTATTATTATTATTAGTATTATTATTATAATAATGAGTAATAATAAAACACCCGATATGTGCCATTTACGATCGTCATGGGATCTCTCCCTCCCCGGTCTTGTTGCCTCCCTTTCCTTCCCGTCTCGTTGCTTCCCTCCCCCTCTCCCGCTCCGTCTCCTTTACTGTGGTGGACGAGAGCTACGCACTCTATGGGCTATGTTTGGAAACATGCCTGGCAGGGACTGTCGGGGAACTTTTGCTCGTGGGTGTGCATACTGTGCAAACTAATGATAACATAAAAGATAAAAAATATGTAGATTTGCGAACATTAATGTACCTTACAGGAAATCAAAGTGCTTCGGGAGGCTCAGTTTGCACACTGTTGCATGTAATGGTACACAGCATGCCTATTTATCAGTACATACATCCACAGTGCTACCTACCGATCTACATACCTACCGCCGCTCCCCCCTATCTCTCTTTCTGTGTGTGTGTGAGTGTGTGTGTGTGTATATATATATATATATATATATATATATATATATATATATATATATATATATATATATATATATATATATATATATATATGTATACAGGTAATAATGTGGGAG
This sequence comes from Coenobita brevimanus, assembly GCF_032717465.1. NCBI lineage: Eukaryota > Metazoa > Arthropoda > Malacostraca > Decapoda > Coenobitidae > Coenobita > Coenobita brevimanus. The sequence goes on along the minus strand of NC_137018.1, from coordinate 16,290,214 downwards.
TTATTTGTGTGATTCACAGACGCGTTGCGTTGCAGGTCAACGATAGGCTACAAACAAAAGTACTGTACAAGTCGAAATGCAGTCTTTGTCATCTTCCTGTTACTCTGCCGATTTCATCATGGTTGCCAGTATTCTTAAAATCTAAATGAAAAATATCCACATTTTCACGTATGTTTCAATAAACTTTACCGTATGCTCGGAGTTACGTAATGTTATATAAACTGAAGGTGGTAATAATCTCTCTAGATGACTACAGACCCTTCGTCCCTCTACCACTTTACTTTTACTCGTATGTCCTTTGAAGGTGACCTCAAACTCCTTTTAACAGTTATGCACAGATTCTTTAGGCAAAGTTAGTCCGCCAGAGAAATGCGTGTCTCTTTCATTTTGTGCTTTAGGATGTACACATACTTTGATGTGTCAGACTCTCATAAGTGAGAATGTCTTCAAATTGCTCAAATGTGCAGATCCATGTACTGTTGTACCTGCGGATGTACTCCTTTACTGCATCTTGACAAGTACAGTACGTGGGGTTCCTTAGGAAATATGCCATCACACGATGGGTTACAGTCTTCATCTGCGAAAAAAAAAAAAAGTATATGATAAATGATTGCATTTCCAGGTGTCAACGATACAGACGTTCTTGGACTACGTCTGTAACTGATGCGATGTGTAAGGAATGTCTTGGTTAGAATCTGGTGGCATCAATTTTATAATATACTAATAATCCCAACAGCATTTTAAAATACCACGAGATAATTGCCAACATGCATATACACATATAAATACCCTTCTACTTCAGAGTGTGCACGATTAAAGTATACATATTCTTCACTAACATATTCATATTCTTCGGCAACATATTCATATTAACTGGAATTCCATGTACAACAGGAGCTTATTATAAATAAATTTGACAGTTATACTACTTAACGTCATGGGTGAAGCTTATGGTTGTAATGCCTATATTCTATTACAGTGTCTGTACAGATTAATCGGCGTACACCATTTTTATGTGATTAATCTCTGTAATATGCATTACGACGAGCCCTCAACAAACCATGCAATGCGATTTGCAACCGTTGTAGTCCATCTCTGTTCATTCCCAGGAGAGTTTGACCATGGAGTGTTGTCTCTAGCTGTGGTACTCTACCTCTGTCCTCTTCCATGGGAGTATGACCATCACGGTGGAAGGAAAGAATGCTACCATGTGTCTTTAATAGTTTGAGATCATTGTGACATACCTAACCAATAGTGTTGTTGTATGTGTGCAATATGAACACCATCAGTATGAGGAGTGTCAGTTCATAAAAGGCAGCGTACAAACATTATCCTTGCCATTATCATTGCGACATGGAGGATAGCCAAGCTCATAGAAAGGCTGCTCCGTAATACAATGACTTCATCACAGTTTCACTATCATTGGTACATATGACGACGTGCTATTACTTGTTCTGTATTACAACATGCTATAGACATCTACATACCCTTCCAAAGGAAACGTTCAACAGTTTGTACCCTTTTCACAGAATTAGTCGTTGCCATTAAATTGCATGCGTTACATATAATCATTATCAGACGCTAAAAGATAAGAGAAACCAATGAATATCTAGCATATACTGCTGGTGTCAACTGATGATGCACACTCGGCAAGATTTCCGACTGGACCACTTGGTTGCGGGCAAGATCGAAAGACTAACAAATCTACTCAGTTCCTCCAAGTATGCAGGTCAGTGACGTCATGCAGCTGCCCGGGGGTGGAAAGGGGGTTACCATGCAAAGAAAACAGCAGTGAAAATGGGGAACTACACTAAAGCCATGAGCCAAGAAACTCATACTGGGGAATTTTATAAACAATATATCCACCAAAATAGCAGTCCTTCTGTGTTCATTTCCTTCTCAATTATTAAGGGGGGAATATTATCTGGATTTATGCTACATGTGTTTTCCTATTCATGATTTTTATATGGTTCATCAGTATCTAGAGAGGTGAAAAGCATTGCAGGTAAACATAGTTCTTGCTGTAAGGAGTCCTTCTCGCTTTCATTTGGATCGAATATAGTTGTGTGTTCCCTGCTGAAATGTTCCCTTACTATTGTTGCATCATCACTTTCCTTATGTATATTATATTTACCACCTAACAGCTTGTCTTCTTCTCCAAGACGATGGGTTCTTATTTTGTGCTTGAATGCAACCGGTGAGAGATGTTCATCAGAAACACCCATTCGTCTGACAAATATATATATATATATATATATATATATATATATATATATATATATATATATATATATATATATATATATATATATATATATATACAGTATATATATATATATATATACTGTATATATATATATATACTGTATATATACTGTATATATATATATATATACTGTATATATATATATATATATATATATATATATATATATATATATATATATATATATATATCACTTCCTGTGGCACCCCACGGGATGCATAGGGCCTCAATGAACTCTCTCCACCAATATTTGTCTCTTGCCATCTCCTTCAGGTCCCACCAACATTCCTCTCCTGCTTTTTTTTTCATTGTCCTCAACCAGGCTTCCCTCGGCCTACCTCTACCTCTTCTTCCTCAAGCAGTCCACTCTGGCACATCCTTTATTAAACTACCTTCTTTTCTGTATATGTGCCCCAGCCACTTCCAGCGAGACAGTCTCACATATTCATTAACTGGTTCCACTCTCGTAATATCCCTTCTCTCCCATTTGTAACTCTGTCTTATCACTTTACCCCAAGAATCCTTCTCAGTATTTTATTCTCAAATCTTAGTACTTTCTGATCTGTTGCAATTGTACTGTACCATGACTCATGCCCGTATATTAAAATTGGTCTAACAATGGACTTGTAAATTTTCACTTTAGTATGTACCGAAAGCATATTATTATTCCAAACAGATTTCAACATTCCAACAGCTCGCCAAGCCTGTCTAATCTTCTCCTCAATTTCACTGTTTAATGATCCATTAGATGATAGAATCGTTCCCAGATATTTAAAGTTTTCTACATTCTTCACCACATTATCCCCAATTACACAATCGATTTGGTTCTCCACGTTCATATTAATAATTTCAGTCTTTCTACAATTTATTACCAATCCCACTTTTTCTCCTTCCTCCACCAGACAATCAAGCACCCTCTGCATCTCGTAAATACTTCCGCAAATCAGTACAATATCATCAGCATAGTCCAAATCCATCAGCTTCTTATTTTCTTTCCAGTTAATTCCTGCATCTGTTCTCCTTACAACCTTTTTCATAACATAATCCATAACCAAAACAAACAACAATGGCGAAAGAACTCCTCCTTGAATCACTCCTGACCTAACTTGAAATGGATCACTCAAAGAACCACCCACCATTACCTTACAAAAAGTACCTTCATGCAGACTTCTAATAATATTTACAAACTTTTCTGGTATACCATAGAATCTCATAATTTTCAACATAGCTCCACGCGAATCACTATCAAATGCCTTTTCAAAATCCACAAAACACATACTTAGTGGCATTTTCATCTCATTAGCTTGTTGCATTAGATGCCTTACAATAAAAATCTGATCATTACAACCTCGACCCTTTCTAAATCCCGCTTGTTCTTCTCTTAAAATTTTATCAATTACCGGCTCTATTCTGTACAACGAGATTTTGGAAAAGACTTTTGCAACTACAGGTGTCAGAGTTATCCCCCTCCAATTGCCACACACACTTAAATCTCCCTTTTTTGGTATTTTTATAATCACTCCATTTTTCCACTCTTCTGGAATTCCACCATTAGCCCAAGCCACATTAAAAAGTTTCAAAAGGGCATTCATCAACTCGTCATTTTCCACCTTAAACATTTCAGGGAATATTCCATCCTCTCCTGGGGCCTTAAAATTCTTTAACTCCTTTATAGATTTTGCTACCTCTTCCAAAGTTATATCTCCTGTTTCTATCTGCAAATCTCTCTCGGCTGGCAAAATGTCCTCTTCAGCTGGGATTGGTCTATTTAGAACAGATTCAAAGTGCTCTTTCCACCTTCCTTTTATATCCAAATCTTTAGTCATCAAATTACCATTTCTATCTCGTACAGGCATTTCCTTCCTTCTCTTTTCAGTCCCAGTTAACTCCTTTATGGCCTGATACGCTGCTCTTGTGCTCTGACCGTCATTTTTACTTAATTTAATTTCTGTCTCTGTCGCCTTTTCTTCATATAGTCTCCTCTTATCACGTCTAACGAGTCTTTTTACTTCAGAATGTAAACTCCAGTACTTTGCTCTAAGAACTTCAACTACCTGGCCATCAACATGTTGTTCTTCACTTTTTAACTTAGCCTCTTTCCTTATCTGAATTGCATTCCATGTTTCATCTGACATCCACTTTTTCCTTCTCGCTTTTCCCTTTTTCTTAATAGTAACGTTAACACTCTCATGCAAAACCTCTTTTACATCTCTCCACATTTGATTAATATCATTGTCCTCCGATTCCATCAAAGTCTGCAGGACTAGAAACCTGTTCCTACATTCTCACCGAAACTTTTCCTTCGTGCTCTCATCACTTCTCAGCTCATCCAGATCATTATTATTACCTCCTGTACAATTACCATTAACGTTTCTCTTAAGTTTTTTAATCTTTGACACAATGCCTTCTGCTAATTGCAATGTGGTCAATCTGGTTACAATATTTACCACATGGTGAAATCCAAGTAGTCTTATGTATTTTTCTATGCTCAAAGATAGTTGCACCAATTATAAGTTCATTTGCCAAACAAAAGCTTCCAAGTCGCTCTCCATTTTCGTTCCTTATACCAACACCCTCCTTACCCACACAATCTTCAAAGCCATCCCTACTACTGCCAACAATCGCATTCAAATCACCAATGCAGACTAACACATCATGTCTTGCCACTATTCACTACATCCTGCAGCTTCTCATAAAAGTCATCCTTCATTTCATCAGCAGCCTCATTTGTCGGAGCGTACCCTACAACCATACTGATATTACCATGGTCAGATTTTAAACGAGCATAAAGTAAGCTCTCATTAATTGGTTCAAACTCACATACTGCCTTACAAGCATCTCTACTCAGCAGTAAGCCTACTCCTTGGTAATGATTTCCATCACTCCTACCAGAAACCAACATAGTAATACCATCTTCCAAATTCATTTTATCAACTCCAAGCAACCTCGTTTCCATCTTGTATATATATATATATATATATATATATATATATATATATATATATATATATATATATATATATATATATATATATTTGTCAGACGAATATATATATATAATTTCCTGTAGCACCCCACGGGATGCATAGGGCCTCCATGAACTCTCTCCACCAATATTTATCTCCTGTCATCTCCTTCAGGTCTCACCAACACTCCTCTACTGCTTCTCTTTTCATTGTCCACAACCAGTTCTCCCTCGGCCTACCTCGGCCTCTTCTTCCTCTAGCAGTCATCTCTGGCACATCCTGTATTAAACTGCCTTGTGTGTGTGTGTGTGTGTGTGTGTGTGTGTGTGTGTGTGTGTGTGTGTGTGTGTGTGTGTGTATTATTCTGCTATGGTGCTAGAAGATGTGGTGGAGTGTTGTAAGGCATGCCTCAAAATATAGGTATCTTGATGTGGTGTAGAATGGTGCTAGAAGATGTGGTGGAGTTTGGTAATGTATGGTGCAAGAAGTAGGGAAGGATTAAGAGTCAAAGTCAAGCACAGATTAAGGTGCGTCACTTTGAAAATTGGTACATTCACACACACACATACATACATACATACATGTACCGGTGTATATATATATATATATATATATATATATATATATATATATATATATATATATATATATATAGATAGATAGATAGATAGATAGATAGATAGATAGATAGACACATAGATAGATATAGATATGTATGTATCCTCTAACGACACAAGTAGCCATACTGTCTCAGAATATAGATTTAGGTTGAATGACTTCCCCAAAACGGGATGTAATGTGGAGCTCCTTGCTCCTTGGTTGGTCGCTTGGGAGATCGTGACTCGGGACTGTCAGGATACGACTGAGCCCGTCTTTCCAGGTGAACCGAGCGGGAAGCAGCAGCGTGACGTCATGTGCCAAGTTGTCTCGATTTGAGGCAGAAGTGATCTGACCCATTAGTCTTTAGATCTTGGTTGCAGGATTTGGCTAACGTGGCAACAGCGCGCGCCTCTGTGTGTGTGTGTGTGTGTGTGTGTGTGTGTGTGTGTGTGTGTGTGTGTGTGTGTGTGTGTGTGTGTGTGTGTGTGTGTACATGCCCGACAATTTTTCGAATCGCTAAGCTTCATCTTCCGAATTATATTATGTGGCCATTGTATTATCCTATGATATAGGCTAATAAATATTATGTGACTGGGATAATGGGTTGTGCAGTAGGCTATACTATTTATAGTCTCAGTTAAATAAAATAATTATCTTGCCTTGTAGCGTGAACCACGATACAGATGGAGTTGTGGTTCAGAAACAGAGGGCAAGTTCACCCAGAAATGGCGCGATGTAGGGGTAAGAGGGGAGTATATGAGTGAGCGGCCAACAGTTATATATTCTTAGTCATTACAGTATAGTTATTAAGGTGTCAATGATATCCTGTATCCTAAATAATAATAAACCTGTTTATTTTTATTATCTTTATATAGACCCGATTACACACGAGGATACCCCTCCCTCATTAACGGAAATATGCAGCCTGCTCCACCGCCTCAACTCTTTCTCTCTCTTTCTCTCTAAAACTCCTTAGCTGGTTATCAGTAGACACACACACACACACACACACACACACACACACACACACACACACACACACACACACACACACACACACACACACACACACACACACACACACACACACACACTATCAGTTTGTGCTAATGAGTAATGACGTTTCAATTAGTATAACTTAAAATTTAATACTGTGTCAAAATTCAAGTGCAATACATAAGTACCTTACATTACGGATTACGTTAATCAGTAATCAATACTTATTTGCATACTTTATGTTTCAGTGACAGACATGGGTAGCCATACCCACAGTGATATTTTCGTTAATGCTAAAGGTAATCGTGTGTTCAGTGGCTTATACCAGAGGAGAGGTGGCTGCTGACACCTCCAATCCTCATAGCTACGGTGGTGAGTTGTAGTGTCACTGCAGAGGTTCCTGTTCCTCTAGTTATGTTAATAATTAAAGATAACATATTGATGAACAGCTATTTCTTACGCAAAATACAAACAGCCTATATGGAACTCTCAAAATATACAGTATTTATGAAGCATATTCTGGGAGCTTTTCAGCTCTCATGCACCAGTCACAGTCATGGTCCTTTGTTTCAGTATTGACAGCGTGACAGTGTGCAAAGTAAATTAACATTTTTTGTTGTTGTTGCGTGCCTGACTTCTGGGCGAAGGCTTCAGTGTCTATTCCTAAGTCCCAGTGGTCCTCCTTGGGGCCCAGTAGTCTTCCTACTTCTCCACATGTCACCACTTCGGCGCTAACACTCACCATTCATATTGAATACAAGCTAGGGCTGTCTCATACTGGACTGGTGTACTGGTATTAGTGCTATTAATGTTGGTTCTATGTGCTTATTTACATTTGGAACAACTGAATTCAAAGCAGGATTTCATTCAGTACACAGAATGCTAAATACAGTATGTGTGTGTGTGTGGGACAATACGTGTGGTGGGGGTGGGGGAAGTATAGTGAGTATGAAATGTGTCATAATGGTAATATGGGTGTGTGCATACGTGGCTAAGGACGTCCAAGACTGATATGTAATCTTTGCCTTAGTACTCGATGACTCACACCTCAGTATTTATTTAGGTTCTGTTTATACGTTTGTAGCATGTTACATTATTATATTATTATGATTAAGTTTTGGGGGTGAAACCCGGAACACCATATAAAGACAAACACAGAAATATTAAAAAAAAATTATTATGTGTGGCAAAAGACATAAATAACAATTCAGGAAGAAATATTACCGTATTATAACATACTGAAATATGTTGTAGGTGCAGCGTTTCTTAAGCTTAGATTGTCGGATTTCCTAAGATCAGTATGCTACGTTATACTGTAGCTTTAAGCAATATGTTATGTATTGTATTATAAGTGATGTCATGGTGGACGTTCACTTAAAACAACATCGAACAGACAGCAAGTGCAGTTGTTAGTAGTTTACCGGTATTTGTTATTGATCACACACTGACCAACTTATTCCTGATTTTTTTTTTTTTTAATCTTTATCACGATTGGAAAACAGCACCTTAGGCATGTCAACAGGTGGCAAGATGTCTAGCGAGTTGGCAAAATGTCTAGAGGGTTGTGATTCTGCCAATCAAGAAAGTATCATATTTTAATGAAAAAAAAAAAATGCTATTGTAACAGAAAAGTTGCGTTAGGAAATGCATATAAACGTCACTTATTCCTGTATAAGTGCCCAGTAATAAAAATCATGTCAGTGAGCAAAATATATAAGATAGTGTCGTATCAGTTATCTTTTACACACCACAAAGCCAGCCAGAAAACAGGGCGTGTGTGCTGGGTAGTCACTAGGCCCTGTCTTCCCCCGTACTATTTTTTTAGTCAGCCCACATCCCACTGACCGGGCTAATGTATGGCCTGGCCTGTACTATAGATGCAGGAAAACTTTAAACGAACGAACGAACGAAGTTATATTGTCAGGTAAGTTATAGTAAGTTATTAAAGTTAGTTAGATTGTTATACTGCATGGAATAATATTTATTATAATCAGAGGATAATAATAATATTTAAAAAAAACATAAGATTTGTATGGAACTCATACATTAGTAGGAAGTAACTCATCCTCCTCCTCGATCACCTCTCGCAGGCTGTTTGCATAGAGGCGACATGGTTCCGTATCTGTTTCTGGCTTCTGAACTGTTCCCACTAGGCATGGATGTGGGCCAGTAGTTCATCTCTCAGGCTCCCAACAGTTAATCATATTCCCCTATACATTTTCGATGGAGTCATGTCTGCTTCCTTACTGAGCCAGTCGAGCAGCTGCAAGTCCTCTCGACCTCCAACCCATTCCGAGACTTCTCGCCGTGTGGATGGGGCCGCGGTCCTGAACAAAAATTGTAGGTCCGGGAGGAAACTGGTAGTTCCGCTCCTGAACTGAGGGGAGGAAACAATCCTGCAAAATTTCAATGTATTTTTTAGCAATGGAACTCCCTTCTATCCTGGTGACGTCACCCAAACCGTGGATGCACACCCTCCCCCAGACATTGACGGTGACGTGTCCACTTCTGGCCTCCTCGTAGATGTTCCCAATATCCATAGAATACAATGTCTACTCAAGGGCCGCCTGGCAGCGAAAGAAAACGCACCAGCACCTGGGTGATGACGTCACACTCTCCTCTCTCCCTTCTCCCGCGTCCAAGCTCATACCTTACATTGTTACACACTAAAATTTCTCTTTCTCTCTTGCCATATCTCAGCATGTGCTTGCACTTTATGTCAAAAATAACGCAGATAAATAATATATGAATCTCTAGCCAAACAATTTATTGGTTTTAGTCATAGCATGCTCATCATTTACAAGGTTTGAAACAGTATTTGAGCATATGGACTAGAAAATTGTCTCATGTCACTCTTAAACTTTGCTGAATCTCTCTCTCTCTCTCTCTCTCTCTCTCTCTCTCTCTCTCTCTCTCTCTCTCTCTCTCTCAAGCAATCAATCAGAATATTTATACATCATTATCTATTATCAGTTTACTCATTTTGTTTAAAGTTTTTCTGGATGATTTTTTTTATATTTAGTACTCGCATTCTATGAAACATACGACAGTGGACAAAATAAATAATTACTTCATAAGGCAGAGAAACAAATCTAGCTATTATACTGGCTAGATTCTGGGCAGTGGCTTTTTCAGTTTGCAGGGCTTCAGCCCCATGATGACCAATAAATAATTTTTCCATTGTTTTTAATTTTTCCGGGAATTCAAAGCTAGGTTTCATCAAATTTCCATTTCCCCTGCTAATTACACCAATCCATGTGTCTTCTACCGAGGTAGCCTTAATGAGAAAATTTATGAGCTAAGAATCCAACAAAATGCGCAAGGCCCTCTTGCTCAATAACTTCTTTTAACTCTTTAACTTCAAAATCCAGGTTGTGTGAAATATTTTCCTAGCCCATACCCTCTGCCTCCGGTACATCGTTTTCGTCTGACAAGCAGAACACCAATGCAGACAGAGTCAGTTCACGCTGGAGGTTTTATTCATTATCCTCAGACAGTGGAGCATGCTCATCACTGAAGCTGGAAAATGATCCTGCTGACATGTTCACATCATCATCCCCCCCCCCCCACACACACATTGTATTTTGATCCCACATGTGAACAATTTTTCCTGAGATGTGACTTAACCCGAAGTTTAACAGCAACAGGAGATGGATGCTGATAACATACTACCATTTGCCTGAGGCAAGCAAAGAAGTGCTCCAGCCCATCTTAATCCAATCTGTATGTTAATATGTAGGAGATATTGTACTAACCCCTTACCATTTCCTGTAACATAGGCAAAGACTTTGATGAAATGATCAGTCCTTTCTGAAACTGGTAAAGCCCTTTACTCCCATATATTCACATTAATTTTGCTGTGTTTATCATGTACTTCGGTGTTTCGTCATGGGTTTCTAAATCTAACCAATACGGTAAGCATTTCTAGAAGAATTTACATCCCGTGGAACACGGAAATTTAATATATCAAGCCAAGTATCAACCAGACAAATGAACTCACTTGTACTTTCCCAATATCTGTCCTGTATTAGTCCTCTTCTTTACCATCTCCTCATTTCTTCATTTTTCGGGAAAATGTGTAATGTGACGTTTCGTCTCTGTGGCACGACAAGCATCACTATACTGAACAGTAATTGGGCATTTTTCTCTTCCTTGTGTATGGAAACAATCGTAGAAAGGTGGCTGATAAAATGTCAGTTGCAAATGGGCACACCACACTTCGTGAATGTTGACAGGCTGAGGACCTAAGTGATGGCCGCAAGCGGCGAAGGGAGTGTGTGACGTCATCACTCATGAGCGGGCGCGTTTTCTTTCGCTCCCGGGCGGCCCGTGGGTATACATTGTATTCTATGGATATTGGATGTTCCTACCGTCGTAGCTGCATGTGAATACAATATGTATACATCGCTCATATACTGGAGTTTCATTTCTAATACATTTGACACTTCGGGGAAAGCCACCATTTTTCATATTATGGTTCATTTCCCACTATTTGGTTGGTATATTTTATGGGGATTGTAAGGCTTAATAAATAGTGGTGCAAGTGTCGGTAACATGCGTTCATCTAGACGTATTATTACTATGAATATCAATTGATCCCTAAAATGTTTTGTTTTAAATATTAAAAATGTTTAGTGATACAGTATAAAAATATCTTTGTTAGATATATCGTCAGTAAATTAATACATATGCATTAGAGTACTGTCGCCTCCAGAAATCTTTTCTCTGTCATTAAGTTTTATGAATACATAATACCTGGTAACAGTCATATGGAGAAGTGTCAGGCATACGACCAACGCACCTCTGTACTTTGGGCTTTATCTGCCACACACACCACAAAGCTAGCCAGAAGACAGGGCGTGTGTGCTGGGCAATCCCCAGGCCCTGTCTTCCCCCTTACTAACTTTTTTTTTCAGTCAGCCCTCACCCCTCTGACCTGGCTAATGTATGGCCCGGCCTGCACTATAGGTGCAGGAAATCTTTAAACAAACTTTATCTGCCTACTGCTCTTCCACACATTCCAGTTTTTCCCCAACCTGTTTACCATAATTCTTACAATTCACCACCATATATATATATATATATAGTGTGTGTGTGTGTGTGTGTGTAGGTTCTCCCTTTTACACCCACATATCTTATTAATCAAGAAACTTCATACTGGCTTGGTTATATTCAATAAATCCACGTGGGCAATCGTGTCATTTACTCATATCTGTTCTAAGTGACCCAACTAATAAATAAAACAAAGATTCTGGGTTTGGTCATTCGGAAGGGTCATGCAGTAATCCTATATTATTATCAGTGATCATTTTCAAACTATTATGCGGCATAGGGTATTGGTTTTACACGTGACCACTCTCATTTTATAAGGAATTACATTGGCCAGCAAACGGCAGCTGGATTTAAAACCACACCAAAAAATCGTGAACTTCGCAAACTATTAAACTCTGAACTTGCTGCCTTTTCGAAGTAGTTTACGTGAAAGTCCATTGTGTGAACCTTCATGACATAGTTAATAGAATCGATAGCGAATATATCGCATAAATCGATGCTATAGTATAATATAACTTAATAAACTGATCGCTGGGAATCCGGTAAGCTACCATTAAAAACAGATGTTCCTACAGTGTAATTTTGTAATGCACATTAAAATTACATTATTATCTCCTGGAAGAAATAGTTATTCATGTAATATGGAGTCCATATTACAATATTATAATACTTCAGTGTTTGTCTTTATATGGTGTTTCAGTTTTCACCCCCAAAACATAATCATAATAATATAATAATGTAACATGCTACAAACTTATAAATAGAACCTAAATAAATACTGATGTGTGTGTCATCAAGTGTTAAAGGCAAAGATTACATATCAGTCTTGGACGTCCTTAGCCACGTATGCACACACCCATATTACCATTATGACACACATTTCATACTCACTATAACGCCCCCACCCCCACCACACGTATTGTCCCACACCCACACGCACACACACATACTGTATTAGTCATTCTGTGTACTGAATGAAATCCTGCTTTGAATTTTGTTGTTCCGAATGTAAATAATAACATAGAACTAATATTAATAGCGTGTTAATTAACTTTGCACAGTCAGGCTGTCATACTGAAAACAAGGGACCAAGACTGTGACTGGTGCGTGAGAGCTGGAAAGCTCCCAGAATATGCTTCATAAATTCATTCTGAGAGTTCCACATAGACTGTTTGTATTTTTCATAAGAAATGGCTCTTCATCAGTATGTTATCTTTAATTATTGACATAACTGGAGGAACAGGAACCTCTGCAGTGACACTACAACTCACCGCCGTAGCTATGAGGATTGGAGGTGTCAGTGGCCATTTCTCCTCTAACTGGTATCCACCAATGAACACATGATTAACTTTAGCATTAACGAAAATATCACTGTGGGTATGGCTATCCCATGACTGTTACTGAAACATAAACTATGCAAATAAGTATTGATTACTGGTTAACGTAATCTGTAATGTGATGTGGTTATGTATTGCACTTGTATTATGACACTATTAAATTTTAGGTAAACATACTAAATGCAGCATCATTACTCATTGGCACAAACTGATAATGTGTGTGTGTGTGTGTGTGTGTGTGTGTGTGTGTGTGTGTGTGTGTGTGTGTACTGCTAGCCAGCAGAGAGGGTGAGAGTTGAGGCGGTGGAGCGGGCTGCAGTTTTCCGTTAACTAGGGATGAGGCACCACACACCACAAAGTCAGGAGACAGGACGTGTGTGCTGGGCATTCCCCAGGTCCTGTTCTCCCCACTTACTCTTTTTTAATCAGCCCATACACCACTGACCGGGCTAATGTATGGCCCGGCCTGCACTATATGTGCAGGGAATCTTTCAAAAAAAAAAAAAAGAAAAATAGGGATGAGGTATCCCGGTGTGTAATCGGATCTATATAAAGATAATAAAAATAAATAGGTTTATTATTATTTAGAATACTGGATATCATTGACACCTTAATAACTATACTGTAATGACTAAGAATATATAACTGTTGGCCTCTCATTCCCATACGCTAAACTTCCCCCTACATCGCGCCATTTCTGGGTGAACTTGCCCTCTGTTTCTGAACCACAACTCAACCTGTATCGTGGTTCACGCTACAAGGCAAGATAATTATTTTGTTTTACTGAGACTATAAATAGTATAGCCTACTGCACAACCCACTATCCCAATCATCATATCATAATACAATGGCCACAAAATATAATTTAGAGGATGAAGCTTAGTGATTCGAAAAATTGTCGGCCATGTACACACACACACACACACACACACACACACACACACACACACACACAGGCGCGAGCTGTTGCCGCGTTAGCTAAATTCCGCAACCAGGTGGTCCAGTCGGAAATCTTGCCGAGTGTACAACAGTAACTGGAAGGTCGTCAATGGAGTGACAATGTTCACCAGTAGTAGCGGGATGCACTGGTTGATCATCGATAGCCGTAACCCCTGCGGAGGTGGGGCCAATTAATATACACTATACCGTTAGCCCTAATACGTAAGGACAATAGCAGTTACTATGTGAAACATTTATCCATACATAAATTCCACAAATGTTTGGGGTGTAGCTTTGCACAACTTGCAACACAGTTACGTAGGCCATTTGTTTAAAAATCATCCTTATATAATAGATTATACGTTAAAGGCATATCATCCACAATTTTCACCTCCCCAAGTTCCTCTATATGATTTATTATATGGCATCTCAAGCAGCCAAGGCCATTATCACCTAGATGAAGCAAGATTACTTATTAATTGGCTGTGTCTGGGTAAGATGAATGTATTCTAGAATGTGATAGTGACCCATTGGTAGGGTACAGTGGCAGACGATATATTACTTCTTAGTTCAGTGACTGGGTTGGCAATACTACCGATATATTTGGATTATTAATGGTATTCCACAACAAGCAATTATGACTTATGGAAGGGGTCAGTTTACTATAATATGGGTATATTTTATATACGTGATTTATTGATATTCTCTATATAAATGCACAGATTATAAAATGCTAAAAATATCATTCAGATGAGTAAATATTCGGTCAGGGGTTGCAACATATACTGTACTTATTACTGGTGGTAGGGGGAAAGCCATAGTAACAAGTCTACCGGTTGCAGAGAAATATTCTCCACGGAGATGATTGTTGCAGACAACGTGTGGCTATTGTTGAGCTACTCCAAAAACTTTGTCTTCAGGTATGCGATGTTGAAGGACGAAGCTGTTCAGTGCACCCTGAATAATAAGTATTAGGGGATGACTTGTGTGTAGAAGGGTATGTATCTATCCTGTCTACCCATCTCTATATTTAACATACACATATGTATACAGGTAGAACATCACAAGTCAGTTTTAACCTCTTCATAATATCCTATACTTTGGAAAGTCACATGTTTTCTCGTGAAAACCGGCAGTTCAGAGGTCTGGTGTGGAGAAGTGACTTAAACCTTGATGAAATTCGCATGGGAGTAGCAAGAGTAAAATAAACATGATTGTTGTAATGAAGTTCAGGTATTAATAGTGCTCCATATCGTTATGATTTATATATGCCCATACACTCGAGTCCACCACCACTCGTCGTGTTAGCCCCAGTTATTCGATATGAACATTTATTCTAGTATTATCATTTTTTCGTTGTTATCTTCACACTACGTTTAATGTATATGCTGATCTATTTGCTATAGTCCTACCTGACCCTTGCTTCTTCATAAGAGGGCCGGACATAAACAAATCACTGCTGTGTGCGGCTCATATTCCTGTTTTTTCTGCTGGTCCTTGCCTTCCAACACCCTTCTGTCATTGCAGGGAGCAACATAAAGGTCTAGTGCTTACTTCACCGTTGGTTGTGTTTTTCTGGTGTTTGGACTTAGCCTGTAGTTTTGGGGGAAAATTCAGTACGGCAGATGGGGCCTCCCTGGTCGGGTTTTCTCGTTTCTGCACATGGGCAGTATGACCTGTGTGATGTCATGGACGCGTCACACCACATTCCCTGCTACCATTGGTCTGTTGTGTCGTGCTGGCGGATGCTGACGTCCCTCTCACCCTGCTACCTGCCTAGGTGTGCAGCATGGAATACTCGAGCCCTGCCACCCTCGGGGACCTTGAAGCTGACCTGGCGCTGAGTGACAAGGATGAAATGACTCAGAGTGACTGGCCACAGCTACCAGAAAGTAGTAGCAATGTCTCGCTACCTGGGGAAGTAGCTACAGAATTAGCACTATCTGTACCTGCCGGATCTCACCTCGTAGGCCAGGCATCTTCCTTTGCCAAGCGCCCCGTGCATAACACCTCGGACAGCAACAGTGAGCCTTCATCCCCTGCTGCCAAATCCTCCAAGTGGCAGGAGACTTCTGGTCCTCTGCAGAGGGCAACCGCCCTTGGGTCCAACACTCCTCGCCTCCTGCAGCTTGTTCAATAACCCCAAGTTTCGCCGTTGCTTCCTGCCTCTACGCATCCAGCGTTCGTGCCCAGGGCTGACTACATCAAGCTTTTATTCAACCCAACTGTGGACATCAAACTTCGATGGTTGTCTGAGGTCAACCGTGCTTTTCACCTTAACCGCACCCATGTGAAGGTCAAGATGTCTGCACTCACTTCCCGTTTTGTCTACATCTCCAGATGTCGCAGGGACATCGTAGATAGCGTAACTAAAGGAGAGTTTCTATCCCTTTCTTTGGAAATTCAAGACTTACCTGAGAGGCCCCGCAGGTTTCCTACTTACCTCCTTACAGGTTATCCTGTCTGAACTGATACCAACTTAGCCAAGGAACTGCCAGGTATCTACTCTGCCATTCCAGCAGAATGGCACTCCTATCAACCGGCTGGTAGTCACCTGGAACCTTCCTCACCCACCACCACCAATTGTCACCTTCAGCTAGCTTCTCTGCCTCCCATCTTGTGAGTTTCACAAGATGAAGGACGAGCAACTGTGGCGCTTTCAATGCTGGGGCATTGGTCACATCTCCCGGTATTGCTCTGCGCCAGAACGGTGTGCATGGTGCTCTGGCCAACACGACTCTCGGACGTGTCCTCACTGACCCCCTCCACCTGCTTCTGATACAGCCTCAATGCAACCCAACCCGCCACCTCCAGATACCTTGAACTGGAAATGTCCCTGAGGTCATCAAGAATGGGTTAAGATTTGGCATGGCTGCACTAGATGCCAGGCTAACCCTGCCGCTGTTGCTAAGGGTGGGGCTCCACTAGCATCACCACCACCACCACCACTCTGCGCTGCTGCTCCCCCTGCCTCCACTATCGGTTTGGACTCAGCTGCAGTCACTGAACTTTGCGATGCTGTTGCCACTCTCAGGACTTGGATTAGCTCGCTTACGACACGTTTTGATGTAATAGAAGCCCGCATTGATGGCTTGGTTAGCAAGCAAGCCACACTTGAGACAACATTAAATTCCCTGGTTGAATTACAACAAGTCATTATTACGACTGTCACCACCCTTACAGAGAAGCTGGACTCCATTGTTACTCCCACTGGACGACTGAATGCCCCCCCCAGGGAGTCTTCCCCTCGTGGCACGCCATGTAGCACTTCTCATACCACCACCATTTCCTCATCTGGCCCCCACAAGCTTCATGGCAAAGTTCGGTAACATGGCACAACTGCATGTCATCTTTTGGAACGCCTGTGGTGTTACTAATCGGTCTAAGCTTACCGCACTCAAAAGATAGGTACAGTATACAGTCTCCACCTGGATATCATTTTCATTCAGGGATCCTTTGTTGGCTGTGCACTACTCGGGGTAAAGGCACCTTCTCTCAGTGGTTATGTTTCTTACGTCCATCGAGTTAGGAATGGACTGGTCACATATGTCCACTCCTCCATCCAACACTGTTTCCTCCAAAGCTCTGTAGACGACGAGAAAACCTTCCAGCTTCTTGAGGTCACCATTGGAAGCGACACAATTCGGTTGTGCAACGTGTACTCTGCACCAGGCAGGTTGAATACAGCTGCTCTCTCGGCTCCCACCATCCGTGGCATGATATACATGGAGGATTATAATGCCCGACACCCTGCTTTGGGGAACCTTTCTGCCACCGTTAACCGTAACGACACTAAACTTCTTAAATATATTCGTCGTAATTAGCCCACCCACAGGGACACCAGTGGGGCCACACTCTTGAGGAGGCACACTAGATCACGTCCTTACATCCGGCCTTGTGGCGTCCTGGGTCAGGTGTTCATCTATCCCTACGCTCTTCTCTGATCACATTGCTCTCAGCCTTCATTATTCCCTCCCTGCTACACCTTCTCCTATACACAGACGCACTCGCATTGCAATCCCACCCAAGTACTGCCCTACATACATCTCCTATATGACCAACTTTCTTCCCACGTTCGACCTTCATTGTCCCAAAAAGTCATATTCATCACTTGTCAGCTCCACACATGACTTCTAAACCCATTACGTCAGCAGGCCCCACATTACGTGCCATCATGGTGCCCACACCTGGACACTGGATAATCGCATCGCTCAGGCAGAGAGGAAGGCGGTGGAGTATGATTTTGCCTTTCAAAGACGACCTTCCCCCGAGAGTCTCCATTGGTATTGATTGCTGAGGGATGATCTAGTTGCTCTCCAGCACTGCAATTCGTGGCATAAACTTACCGATAGCATCAACCATCAAACGACTGTTGGTTCCATGTAGTGCCTTATCAACAAGGTTGTCAAGAAGTAGCCCCTTAGTGTCCTCCACCACAGTTCAGAACAGTATGCACAGGATCTTGTAGATACCTGGTCTGCACAGTCACGGTTTACGCCCATCCCGCACACATATAGGACGTGCTCTCCACCCAGGAAAACTTTCGTGCACTCCGTCTCACCGCCGCTTTACTGAGGACAGACGAAGAGGATGGTGTGGCTATAACTGAGGGGTCCTCGCCAGGGGTAGGGTAATGGCTCCAGGTGATGATGGCATCACTTTTTCTGTCCTCCGTGTCCTCCTGAAAGTTCCTGGTAATCCCCTCCTCCAGCTGTTCAACCTTTGCATCCGTCTGGGATACGTGCCACAAGCCTGGACCTGCAGTACAATCGTGCCTATGCCTAAACCTGACATTGATAAATTCCGACCTGTTTCCCTCACCTTCTGCTTCAGTAAAGTACTAGAACGCATCTTCCTTACAAGACTTTTGTTTAGGCAGAACAAGCTCTCGCCCTGACTGCACGGCTTTTTACCACAGCGAGGGACATATCACTGCCTCATGGAGCTGTACACCCTCCTATCCCCCACCAGTGTAGTGGCTTTCATTGATTTACAGAGTGCATTTGATGTCGCCAACAGAGACATCATCCTTAACCAGCTAGTGCATTTTGGAGTTAAGGGAAACCTACTGCAACGGATCCGTGGTTACCTGACTAATAGGTCCTCTCGTGTTCTTTTTAAGGGCGCATATAGCACTGCTAAGGATTTCGAGCTTGGTACTCCACAAAGTGGTGTCCTTAGTCCTTTTTTGTTTAATATCCTCATACATTGTCTACTCACCCTTCTTCCTGACACCCCTGGAACCAGTTACTTGCTATGCTGATGACATCTGCATTCACTCAAATTCCCCAGCAGATCTGCAACGTTTCCTTCACTTGTTTCGAGCTCTACGTATTGCGAACTACATGGACTCCTGGATGCAGTTACTTTATGAATACGGACGAACAATAGCAGCTTGATCATCTGTGACTCACAGCCGGCCCTCCATCCCCTCTCCTTTCCCAGGCCTGCATATCAGCACCTCGTTATGAGCATACTCCATCAATGGCCACTGCCCATGATCGTTCGCTGATGGTGCACTTTCTGTGGATTCCCTCTCATACTGGTCTCACAGCCCACAACACCACTGACCTCCTTTCAAGGATTGCCTGTGGACTGGATCCGCCCACTGTGGATGCTACTAATGCCTCCCCCATTTGCTAGAAGGAGATAATACGCAGAACAGCTCGCTCCACTATTCTCCACCGTAGAAATGCTGAGAGGGGCTCACAGTGCGTCTGTCCAACATTATGACCACTTTCTCTCTCGTCCACATAGGTATCGTCGCAGTGGACTTATGGTTTGTCGACATATCGTGGTGTGTGCCCGCCTCAGACTGGGCTACCGACCTGTGTGGCAGGTGGCCGGGGCAGGCAACGCACCTCATTCCTCCTCCTGTAAGCTGTGTGATGCACCCAATGCCAACACCCTTGACGATTATTGCCTGCAATGTCCACTTGTCTCTGATTTAATACAATATGGACTCACATTAGTGGACATTTATTTGTTGGGAGATGATAACCTAGATGTTATTCTCATGCGTCATCCACACTTTGGTCGGTGTTAATTTGTTATAGCTAGACAGCGTGTCCTGCGTGGCACGGGTTCCCCTGTACTCACACATATGGCCGCATGGCACTGTACTAGGTTTGTCGCCTTCAGGCGTAATAAATTAATCAAATTAAATCAAATCAATTACCTGACCCTTTGTTATGTGGTCTCTCTCTCTCTCTCTCTCTCTCTCTCTCTCTCTCTCTCTCTCACACACACACACACACACACACACACTATATATATATATATAGATAGATAGATAGGTAGGTAGGTAGATAGATAGATAGATAATACGGTGTGTGTATAATATATATATAATTATATAGATAGATAGAGAGAGAGAGAGAGATACGGTGTGTGTATAATATATATATAATTATATAGATAGATAGATAGATATGATCTCTCTCTCTCTCTCTCTCTTTCTCTCTCTCTGGGGGGCGCGGTAGCAAAGTGGTAGCGCGCTGGACTTGTGATCGGGGGATTGCAAGTTCGAGCCTCGCCCGGGCTGCCGTGCCGGGAGGGGTAGCTCCCTCCTGTAACCCTAGCGGGGCTATATAGTCCAATACAGGGCTTAGCTTGGGGGAACTCCATTTCTCCCTTTTTTTTTTTCTCTCTCTCTCTCTTTCTATAACCTCATTCCTCGTGTGTTTTAGGGAAATTTGTATTGCATTACGTGGTTCCTACCTGCACGTAATAGCGATCTCCCGTTATTGTTGTAATATCTTTCATCGATAGATGATTCAGATCTTCAATATTTTTTCTCACAACATAAAAAATATTATCATTATTAGCATATTGTCAATAAATACTGTCGCCTGAGGGAAGACAAATAATATGCTACGTTGCGTATGTAGCGGTTGCACTATCTATAATAATAAAGGCGAGTGTTTGAATGTTTGTTACCTATAAACTCGGCTCCCTCAGGCTCTACCCCCACATTTGATACATATTCTGAATCAGCATGATCCAGGGAGTGTTTTGGTACACAATTTAGTAGGCTAAATTGTATGTTGAAAAGTTACATTAGGTATATTGGCCGAAGTCCCATCAACCTTCTGCCGGAGCTAGCCGAAAAAGTCTGCCCGGAGGGCGGACCTTTTCAGATAGTACATCAACAAGTTCATGTGTCCCATACCAATGCCCAACGTATCCTTTACAAGATGTGTAATGAATCATAGCATTTCCCAACAGATTTCTATGTTGGGTGTACGTGCCGATGCCTAATTTCAGCTGTTGTGACCACCTACTTTACAACTACATTAGTGACTGTGTTATATTGGTTTACCTGTAACTAATTATATCATTATTTTATGCACCTCCTTTGCCCTTTGGCGATAAAAGAAACCGTAGTTCAGTGCCAGTCCGACAGTTTTTGCCACAAATAACACAGCGGTGTCCAGCTATGGGAGCCATGTTTACTTGTCGCAGCGCGCAACTCTGAGGTTGTTATCATCGTGCCCTGGCAACCTACTATTCAAATGTGCGTCTGATTTCGTGTATAATATGAGACGCATGTGATTCGTGTATAATATGTTCGTGTATAATAATATTCGTGTATAATATATTCCTGCATAATGATATGATTCGTGTATAATATAATACGAAATCGGACGCACTTTTGAATGACAGGTTGCCAGGGTACGATAATGACAACCTCAGAGTCGTGCACCGCGACTATAGTACCGCCACGCCCCCTCGCATCCCACCTGTCAGTTTATGTAAACAAACAGACACACCGGCGAACGCAGTGCCATCTGTTGACCAAGCAAGCTTATTAAACTGGTTTCGTGTTCCCCTCATAAGAGTTAATATTCCGTGTCTCCTCCGTGATTGCAACCCAGCAAGAAATATGAATCTTCTGTAGTGTGCAAGTAGGCTTAGCAGTTGATATGTGTGTGTGTGTGTGTGTGTGTGTGTGTGTG
Organism: Coenobita brevimanus; assembly: GCF_032717465.1. Classification (NCBI taxonomy): domain Eukaryota; kingdom Metazoa; phylum Arthropoda; class Malacostraca; order Decapoda; family Coenobitidae; genus Coenobita; species Coenobita brevimanus. The sequence goes on along the minus strand of NC_137018.1, from coordinate 16,268,100 downwards.
TGTGTGTGTGTTTTACCATACTACAAGTTAAAACTTGAGCATATTCTCATACATACCCAAGCTCATGGTACTCTAGCTCCAGTCATCTCCCATTTTGTAATATGTATAGCGATTGCCGTAGATGAAATCAAACCTTGACCTATGGCCCATGCACTTAGGCCGCTGTCTCATATTCCGATAATCTGTCCACCTAGAGCTACCCCGATGTGTTGCCTGGTCCATGATGCATCCAGCAGATGTAATAAATCTATTGGCCAGAAAAGGAACAACGCCTCAATACATGTAGCTCTGCCGATTCATAAAATACCAATCTCACATGTTCTGAATAACAAGCTCTCGTATATTTTTATTTATGAAAAACATGTTGAGCTTGGTATCAACTTCTTGTATAATATATCCTATAAATGGAGAATAAAATTTCTTACTTATTGGTTGGTTCGTGTAGGTAAACACCCACACGACAGTTCAAGCGGAAGAGAGTTAAACTCCAGTATACAATAATTTGTGAAGGTGGTTAAGAAAGAAAAAAAAAAAAAACACAAGTGACTAGGCGTAGTACCTTTAAGTACAATAACAGTTACTGATTTTACTTGCAGAAAAAAAGATCATTTCTTCTCCATCGCGAAATAAAAGTTACTGTACATCACACTTCGCTGCAAAAGAGAAAACTACTCGTTCATCTTTCATCAAACTTACTGGGTCTCTAAAAATAATATTAAGGCTTACATCTGAAGCCATTCTCATTTACTTTCACTCTCTCTCTCTCTCTCTCTCTCTCTCTCCACACACACACACACACACACACACACACACACACACATATATATATATATATATATATATATATATATATATATATATATATACTGTATATAAACTACAAGCCCCCTTAAGAGGGGAATCACACCAGCCTCGAGCGGATACATTTCTAGCGCTGCTCGGAATATGACCTTGACCTACTTTCACCAATTTCGACCTCGTAGGAGCTTTTCATCCCTACTACACACCTGTAAAATTTTTTGGTGATTTCTTGAGCGGTTGCAAAGTTATCGTGGTAACAGACACAGACTTTTACCAACTTTCACCAATTTTGAACTTTTGATAATTTTTTTCCCCTCTACTACACACCAGTAAAATATTGTCATGATATCTTGAGCGCCTGCGAAGTTGTTGCGCTAACAGACACACAGACAGAGAGACGAACTGAAAACAATACCAGCTTCATTATCGGGGCTGGTAAAAATAATAGTTTTTTGGATACTGATACGTTCGTCAACATATAATAAGGGGGAACGAATTTAGGAAGGATCTGGTTGACTGAAACTGTTATACGAAGAGCAGTGTCGTCGCCATAACTCATTTTGTATATTATATGAGAAAGAAAACGTAAGGGAATATTTCATTGCAAATAATCGTACAGTATTTTTCCTGAAGATATGGCACATTGATGCTAAAGAATACAATACATATTGATGTAAAAACATCCTGACTAAAAGTGCGGTGCCAGCGAGCACACGAGTGTGTATAAGATTTCGTGTGTGTATATTCAAGTACATATCATATTGTACGTGTGTGTGTGTGTGTGTGTGTGTGTGTGTGTGTGTGTGTGTGTGTGTTTTGCAAATTAAGTGTACATGTGCATATACATGTATGTGACTGTGTGTGTTTTGCATTTTATGTGTTCAGGTGCATGTAAATGTGTGTGTGTGTGTGTGTGTGTGTGTGTGTATTATAAGAAGAGTTTATTTTGTGCTAGATTAACCTGCTCTGTCATTAATTATTAACCCGCCCCATCCCGACCACTTTTCCACCACTGACTCCCCCCAATCCCGACCATTTTTGGAAAAAAAAAAAAAAAAATTGGCTCAAACCTCCGCTTTTGGTGAGAAACGTCGAAAAATCATAAATCGCTCACCTGAGGTTTAAAATACTCGATACAGGTAGCAATACCTCCTCACCTTACTGTGTCTTCTATCAGGCTGGCTCCAAAGAAAACGAGTTCTGTGGGAGTGTAACCATTCCACACCACTCATAAACGGTATTTGTTTATTTATTTGGTACGAATTTATATGTAGTACGAGAGAATATTGGTTTTCACACAGTAATATAGGCAATATAAACATTGTTTCACTCATGAAATACATCAACATACCTGACCTTTTTTGGCGACATTTGGAGGTAGGGGAGGGAGAATGAAATGCGAAGTGGTTGGTGGTCACATTATTTGTCTAATATCTTTCTTTCAGGGCATGATAAAAGAATCATTATTCGGTAGATACTGCTGCAATGAAGTTTCCAATACTTGGGTGCTGTTATATCAGATAACGGAGGAAGTGAGAAGGAAATTGTAAGAACTGGTATTGCTAAAGGAGCTTTCGGACGAATGAGAAAACTTTTAACTAACATAACTATGGATATGAGGACATGAATAACAATGTTGAAATTTTTTGTCTGGTCGACGCTACTATACGGGTGCGAAAGGTGGACAGTAAAGAAGAAAATGAGAGAAAGATTACAAGCAGATGAGGTATGGTTATTGAGAAGAATGATGCGAATATCATGGATAGAAAAAGTAACAAATGAAGAAGTTCTGAGAAGGGCAGGAGTGGAAAGAGAAACGGTGAAGACTATAAGGAAAAGACATGGAATTTTTGGGACATGTTATAAGAGTAATAGAACTTGAAAATGACTGTTTACTTGGAAGAATAGAGGGAAGAAGAGCAAGAGGAAAACAATGATTAAAGTATATGGATTGTATAAGAAGCGATTTACAAGAAAGAATCAGGAATGTGGAGTTAATCAGGATAGCTGAGGATAGAGGAAGATGGCACTCCATGGCCGCTAACGTCACATGACGGGCGCTTCGATAAAAGGTAAAGGTAATGCTCCATTGTATCTTGTATAGCGGCGTCTGATAACAAGCTTTAGATAGGTGGTGATATCAATTGCTGGCTTGTGAGAGAAATATACTGACGTGACAAATCAAACATTAGTGCAGAACCATCCAGACTGTGTGGGCACAGATTGTCAACGCGTGGGAGCCAGAGAACGAGAGGACACCGGCCCGCCTTCTCCAGCACACCACGGACAAATGGGAGCTGTTCAGACGAAACCAGCAAACCATCAACAATATTGATTCCTCGCTGCCGGGAAGACTGCAAGAGGTTTTTAAGAGGCAGGAGGCCACTGGACTACTTAATAAGGCTTTTCTTGTTGCTTTGGCTTTACCAATGTCGGTAAAATTGACACATATATTTTGGGAGTTTGGGTATGATTTTATTTTCCTTCTGAAATTTTAAGAGAGATATCGTAACTATATCCAGCCATGTGCACTGACATCAAATTTATTTATTTTTATGCACAATTATCTGGTGGTGATGGTGACTGTATACAGGGAGTGTCTGTGGCCACAGACACGTCAAAGGTTGCATATGATATTTAGTTCCAAAATTAATTATATGTAAGGGTAGAGGACGTTTCTTAATTAAGCATTACAGATGTCCAAACCATCCAGATTCCATTCTGCGTCCAAAGTCAAAATATACGGATAAACACAAATATGTGGCTCCGTACTAATAATTGATCTGACACGTCAGTATATTTCTCTCACGAGACAGCCCTTGATATCACCACCAATCTAAAGCTTGTTATCTGACGTCGGTATACAAGATGTAATGCAGCATTATCTACGAATATTAACTCCTTTATATCATGTCCCGAATGAAAGAAAATAGACAAATAATGTGACCACCACTTCGCATTCATTCTCCCTCCCCTCCCTCACTCCACCCGCACACCATCATTCGCCCCCCACGCACCTTCCCTTCTCATTTTGGCCCCTCTCTCTCAGCCCCTCTTGCTCCGCTGTGACTTGCCGCGCATAAAGGAGGCAGCCTGAGGCACGGGGTTGTGGAGGATAGATGATTTTTTTTTACCACGACTGTATACTGCAAGGTCACTTTCATTATTAATCTAATTCGTTTTTATATCAAGGGTGTTATGCATTATGATACAAAACCACTGTACAGCACTTGCCTGGATAGATCACTTTCACTTTTACTTCAAGACTTGTGTCTATACTATGCAATACAAAACCACTGTACAATACTTGCCAAGAAAGATTACTTTCACTTTTCATTCCAGAACGAGGTCTCTTCAGAAAGCATCTGACCTTAGGCTATAAAAGAATAATTACCTAACCTGTTGAGAAAGGACTCTATCCCCCTCAAAGTAGGTCTCTTCTGACATGACACACGTAGCCCGGCGTTCTTTCCACTGCCTGAAAGATTTTTCGAAGTTGGTTTTCGGTATCTCCTGCAGACTTCGTTGCATTCATCATGATCTCTTCTCTCATCTCAAGTCAGAACCCTGCAGGGGAGTTTTGAGCTTGGGGAATAAGCAAAACCTGCATGGAGTTATGTCTGGAGAGTAGAGAACCTGTTGGACCTGTAGCATGTTGTGCTTGGCCAAAACTTCTTGAATCAGTTGAGAAGAACGGTAAGGGGCGTTATTATGGTGCAGCCTCCAACTTGCTGCTTTCCAAAGGTCTCTTTCGTCAAACTGCGTCATGAAGACAACAGATAACGTTGAGGTAGTAATGTTTGTTGACAGTCTGAACTTGTGCGTATTCATGATGCACAACTCCACGGTAGTCAAAAAAAAAAAAAAAAACTGCCAAATGCATTTCACCTTTCTACAGACTTGTCATGTTTTTCTTGGCCGAGGCGACCCTGCATGCTTCCACTGGGACGATTGTACCTTGGTTTCTGGGTCATGCCTGTATATCCAAGTCTCATTTCCAGTGATAACAGTCTTCAGAAAGTCTGGATCGCGATTTGCACATTGCAACATGTCTTGAGCAAAGTTCATCCACAGAGCTTGTTGGTCACATGAATGGAGGTTAGTAATGAATTTGGTGACAACTTTTTTCATGCCTAAATCATCCGTTAAAATTTCTTGTGTTGATCCACTGCTTATTCCAGTTTCATTACCAATTCCTCCGACAGTCGACCAACGATTTCCCGTGACCAAAGCGCAGACTTTCTTCACGTTTTCAGCACTCCAGCTTGTTGATGGCCTCCCACGACATGGATCGCTCGAGATGACATTCGACCATTTTTTAAATGAATGTTCTTGCGTTACCCCACATGGCCTCATTCCCCAAAACTTGCTGGATCTTTCTAATAGTTTCAATGTGGGTATCGACTAATCTTTGGCAAAATTTCATGCAGTATCGTTGTTTGGCTTTTTCGGTTATCGTGATAAGCATGGGAATGGGACAAGTGTAAGGTGCACGACCATGAACACAGGCTGATTGACTGCCACTGAGTCACTCGTGGTGGCTGGTATTAATCATGCATGCGCACGAAGGGCCTGCACTGTGCTATAGAAAAAAAAAAAAAAAAAAAAAAAGCTCCTATACTCCAACTAGTTGGCGAGATATAAAATGAGGGTGGATACCTTCTGAACAGATTTCGTACTTTCTTTTCTATTCTGGATGAAACCACCCTATAGTTTTGGTCGTAACAATGTCAGTTCCAATCTTTTATAGCTTATCTATCCATCTATCTTTCTATCTATCAGTTCCAATCTTTTATAGCTTATCTATCCATCTATCTTTCTATCTATCTATCTATATATATATATATATATATATATATATATATATATATATATATATATATATTCTACAGTGTTCACTACATTAATATCAGTCCTTACTTTAGTAAACACTTATTCACTACCGATACTTTGAAAATTTCCTTATTTCATTATACCACTTATTTTTAAATTTTTATGTACAAATTTGCACTGTATATGATACACTTCCTCACACACCCATGAAATGTCAAGCTGGGGCGATGTGGATGGTGAGAGAATGAAGGTGCGTTGGGATCGTGAGCGTGATGGGAAGGAAGCTGGGGAGCCGTAAAGGGCGGCCAAGGCATGTCACTTTACAATCTATGTTGTAACTCATTCTCAGTAGTGGATTCTCCACACAGTAATGATGATACTGTCATCTCTTAAATTCTCCCAGTAGTACCAACACTCAACCCTTTCCCTGCAAAACACGTTTTAAACTCCTTTTAGAGGAGTCAGTGAAGAGCCTGCACTCAGGGTTGTACTCGATCCCAGAAAAGTTCTGCAGATCTGAAATGTTATTATAAAACATCATTGATTCAGCCCACAGCAAAAAGTGGTAACAGCTCCCATTCCTTGTGACGATACCAATAGAATAAGTTTCCTGGTGCCAGAAGATTTTCGATTTCAGTCTAGAACCAAGAACTTCCACCAGATCAATGAGTTCTCCCTGTTGAACAGTTGTGAGGTATTTTCAAGTTTGTCAGGACTGTACGTATGACCTTTCTCTTCTCCATCACTTTCTGCGGCAATGCCCTCCAAAACAGCTGGGGGATGAGGAAATGGAAGGTCAACCCCATGTGCAACAGGCCGTATAGCTGAGGGGATACTGGGATATACTATGTTCTTGTATTTTGTGCACTGTTTCTATCAGCCTTAATGATCCTAAGTTGCAGCCATCAAAGTGGTTTTGTGGCTATCTCCATAAGATTTGCACTCCAAAGGGCATTGCTTTTTTCTTACCGGTTTTCCAGTCTCAGCCGCTCCACACAGGTGCAGCATACTTTGAGTGGAGTCAGGGGTTTGTCTTGATCACCGAGTTGAACACCAAAGTAAGCGAAGTATACGGTCTTAACATCTGTTATATCTTGTCTCTGTTTGATGGCAACATAACTGCCACACACATACTAGAATATGTTTGGACTGTTCACATACTTCCATCTATGAGCACCCATTTCACATGGACAAAATCGCAACACAACCGACACCAGCGAAAATGTAGACAACACTGATGTATCAGCTGCTTTATCCACACACGTGTGTCAAGGTCACGGTAACAAAGTTGCCAGCTCAAAATAATAATCGAAATATTCCCTGTTACTTAATACCTGATTAATATTTATCTATCTTACGACAACATTTATTTATATTTATTTTTCTGAATGATTAATAAGTCAAGGTCACGGTAACAAAGTTGCCAGCTCAAAATAATAATCCAAATATTCCCTGTTATTTAATACCTGATTAATATTTATCTATCTTCCGACAACATTTATTTATATTTATTTATTTTTCTGAATGATTAATAAGTTTACTTTATAGTGAAATACATGATTTCGAAAATGAATTCATGTATTTCACTATACAGTAAACAAGAAAAAGTAAATCTGTATTAAAAACTATACATGGTGGAGAAAAACTAATTACATATTTTAAATCAGTGTGAAAAAAGAGAACAGAATAAACAGGCAAACATTCATACATCAAAAATCATGGAGTGGTGTAATAAGATGTTCAGCCAAACATTACCAAATATATCTGTGTAGTTTATCGTTCCCCCAATGCTTCTTCGGAACCTAGTGTATTTGATTCCATATCCACTCAGTTGAGTAACCTTGACCTTGCCCTTGGCAATGAAATTACCATTTTGGGTGATTTTAACATACACAATGTTGAATGGTTATTGCATTCTGCCCGGACTGACGATGCTGGTCTACTGTAGAATGCGAGCTGTTTGCGGAATCGTTTAACCTCACCCAGTTGGTAAAGCAACCAACCAGAATACCTGATAATCCTGACCATAATGCCCATCTCTTGGATTTATTCTTGACAAATAATCCAGATCAATACAGGATAGAGGTACTGTCACCACTTGGATCCTCTGACCACAATCTCATCAAAGCCTCATTAGTTAACCCTCCTACACCTCCCCATTCTGAACCTGTCAGGGTGACCCGATGGCACTTTGACAGGGCAGACTGGGATGGATTTAGAAATTATCTTGCTGATATTCCATGGCAGTCTTTCTTCTCTAGTGATCCCAATTCTACCCAGACCCACATCTGTGACTTAATACTAGCTGGTATGGATTTATTCATACCAAGTCAACAATTCACTAAAAGATCAAACTCTCCAAAATGGTTTGATGGCAATTGTGCCAGAGCAACAGCCCAAAAGTCGTTAGCATATAACTCTTACTTAAAATCAAAAACATCTGAATCACTCTCCCAGTTTGAAATTGCTAGAAATCATGCAAAAGCTGTAATAAATCTATCTAAATCAAACTTCTTCAAAAGCAAGCATCAAAACTACTTAACAACCCTAATGACAATAGAATATTCTGGTCAACTCTTAATTCTTTCAATAATAACTTTAACAAGTCATCTTCCATTCCCCCACTAAAATCTTCAGATGGCAATATTACAAATGACCCACGTGGGAAACCAGATATCTTTGCTAGTACCTTTGCCAGAAACTCTACCATAGATGATACCAGCCAGAATGTCTCAGTACTGGAACTTGATTCTCCCGAAATTGCCCCACTTAAAATGCAGACAAGATATGTAAAATCCATCCTAGACAATTTACCTACCAACAAAGCTCCAGGCCCAGATGGAATTCCGCCAATTGTTTTGAAAAAGTGTTCCCCTGAACTTGCCTCTGTCCTAGCTAAATTATTCAGACTATGCATACGTACTTCTTTATTCCCAAATTCATGGAAAGAAGCCAATATCCACCCAGTTCCGAAGAAAGGAAGTTCGTCTGACCCCTCCAATTACAGACCAATAGCTGTCACATCTTCTCTTGGTAAGGTATTTGATACTTTAATTAATAAGCATATTGTTAAACATCTTGAATCCAACAACTTAATTAGTGATAGACAATACGGTTTTCGCCACGAAAGATCCACCATTGACATACTCAATCTCTTAACTCATACCATCCATCAATCAATTGATCTTTTTGGAGAAACTCATGCAGTAGCTCTTGATATCTCTAAAGCTTTCGACAGAGTATGGCACCGTTCCCTGCTGTCCAAACTCCCTTGCTATGGACTAATGTCTTTTGTTCCTTTAATTTCTTCTTATCTTAGTGACAGGAAAATAAGAGTAAAAGTAGATGATGTATATTCGAATTTCCACTCAATTAACGCCGGCGTGCCGCAGGGATCAGTTCTGGTGCCAACCCTATTTCTGGTTCATATTAATGATCTCTTATCTGTCACTCACAATTCCATTCACTCATATGCAGATGACTCAACACTACATAGTTCATTCACACTCAGACATCCATTTACAAAGTCTAATATCTCTACCTCTCAACTCAGTATAGCCATCTCCATAAATCAAGATCTATCTACAATCAGTGAATGGGGACAAAACAACCTTGTCTCTTTTAATGCTAGTAAAACTAAATATATACGTTTACTAATACACAGATATTGCCAGATTCTTACATTACCTTCAGTGCTACTAATATTCCCATCTCCAAAAGTATTGAAATTCTTGGTGTCTCACTTAACAGTGCCCTCAGCTGGACCTCTCATGTCAGATCAATTGCTAAAACCGCCTCAAAGAAACTTGGATTATTGTACAGAGTCCGTAACTTCTTCGCCGATGAGCAGTTAGCTATAATTTATAAGAGTCATGTGCGCTCTCAGCTTGAATATTGCTCACCCTTGTGGAATGGTTGTGGAGAGGTTGCATTAAGACAACTAGACAAAATTCAGAATAAAGCTGTTAGAATCATTAACAATCCTGCCATTACATATAAACTACCTCCCCTGCAAGTAAGGAGGAATGTTGCCTCCCTTGCATTATTTTACAGATATTTTTTTGGCAAATGCTCAGACGAAGTTGCGTCCATGGTGCCACCTCTCTATGCCTTCCCTCGTGCTACACGGGCATCTGGTAGCGCTCATGACTGGAATGTCATTCAACCATATTGCAGAACTTCTGCCTATCAGAATTCTTTCATTCCCCGAACTGCATCTCTCTGGAACTCGCTTCCCCAGAGTTGTTTTCCTCCAAATTTCAACCCACAACTGTTCAAGTCTAATTGTTACAGATATTTTATGAACAGAGGACACCAGTAATCTGGTGTATGGATTATTTTTTTTTTTACCCATTTGTTTTTCCTTCCTCCGTTCTGTTATTTATTAAAAAAAAAAAAAAAAAATGAGTCACATGATGTTTTCATTGCAAATGATAGTAGTCTTTATAATTAATGCTTTACGTAGCGACTTTTATCATTGGACTGAAATAGTTTCACTCTTGACATCAATTTCTCTTTCAGAGGCTCAAACGGGATCCTACATGATTTTCACTTGTTACATGCTATGATTTATTGTACCATCCCTTTCTTACTCTGAAGGTAGGAATATAAATGATACGACCGTCGAATTCTAAATGACACTGGAGACTTTGTAGAACTTCCTTATGTGCTACACATTAATATTCTCTTGTACGTTGAATGGTGCAAAATGTAGATATTAAAACTTATATTCATTCTGCTTCTTCAGGTTTCAATTTTTTGTTTTTTATAAATCTTAATGTGGTAACTTTTTGTCCAGATGAAATGCAAGGAACTATACAATAAAAACTTGGCCAGGACATGTAATTTCGTCATAAATACAAATCAAAGGGTAGTGGCAAGGTTATAGCTGTAGTAATAAAAATCGAAGGCACTTTTTAATTTGCACACCTGTCAGGTTACTGTGCAAGCCATTAATTCCACTTGTACATAATCTGCTAGAAGAAAGATAAAACTTTTAAAAAATCATAACGAATATTAAATATGAACAGCTATAATTTATATATATATATATATATATATATATATATATATATATATATATATATATATATATATATATATATATATAAACCATAATTTTTTAGTCCAAAATCATTTTGAAGACGAAGACGCCAACCGAAATCGTAATTACCGATGATTCCAGGAAGACAACAACAAAACATGACGTGGGCGTGTGTATATAATCTTCATCTGATTCCTGTGAATATTTTACAGCCAAACGACTTCACGTTCGTATTATATATAGACATATGTCTGACGATGTAATTTTAACAAAACTACATTAAAAGACATGACTAAAAATGTGAATAATCGCTCTTAAGCTATGAACAATATTTTTCCCGAGGGTTGGAGAGTATATTAGGTTCAGTTTAGTGATTCTCTTCAGATTTATCATAATGAAACTTGTTTCCCTCATTTTCTTGAGTAAATATTTTAATAAAATCATACTTATGACAAAGTGATAAAGGAAACAGTTACAAAACAGTAGTTTAGTTCAATGCATTTTTAATTTATCGAATTAAGTTACCAGGTGAAGATCTGCAACTATTGCGAATTTGTGAGTACTCCCATTATAGTACTTCGGTAATCTCACCTAGGCTATTCTCCAATTCAGGACTGTCCCTATAATGCGCATGCACGTCTCTTAGCTATGTTAAATGCTTAAATTTTAAAATTAACTTCAAATAATACAAAGACTGTCAATACAGAGATTAATGTTAATAATAAATAAAAACAAGTAGGCCTTAATATATATAGGAAATCGGCTACAATATCCAATAAACCAAACAATTTGTTCAAGGCAAAGTTGTGAAGAGCAGACAAATGAGTAGCAAGTCTACGTTCGTAAATCACAAAATTTTCCAAATTCATATAATTCTAATACGTGTTCCCTATGTGTCAACAAGTGGGTTGGTGAAGTTAGTGCCCCTTCCCAAAAAACAACTAAGTAGACAAGCTAAATGCCCCGGAGCAGGACTACCCAAGAAGTGACGACCAAGGACATTACAAAGGGCATGGTGTGGATTTCAACGTGGAATGTAAGGGATGCGAATGATGAGGAGAAAGGGAGAGATTGTCCAGGTGATTATGGATACAAAATGGACGTATGTGGATTGACTGAGGCCAAATCGGCGAGGTGAGAGGAGTTGGAGTATGGATTGGGTATATGGAGTAGGTGAGAATGGGAAAGCAAACGAGGGTGTATGTATCGTTTTGTGCAAGAGGTGGAAGGAAAATATAAGACAGCATGGATCTGTTTGTTCAAAGATTGGGCGGGAAAGATTGAAAGTAGCAATACAAGCATGGTTGACTATGTATTGTATGCTCCAGTGGAACACAGTGAGAGTAGAGTGAAAGAAGAGTTCTGGGTAAATGTGGAAGCATGCATAGAAAAGCTTGAGAGGAATGAGAAAGTATTTTTGATTGGAGATATGAATGGAAAATTAGAGAATGCGAAGGTAGATGAAGTAGTTTGTGAGTGGGGTGTGCCTGCACAAGCGGATGAGAATGGCAATGCTCTTGTGGGTATTTGTGTAGGGTGGAAGTTGGTGATAACTAATCCCCTTTTCAGACACAATATGATCCACGGGTATACATGGGGAGTGATGAGAAGGGTGGGTGGTGAACTGAATGAAAAAAAAAAAAAAGATTATGTATATATGTGGATGAGGGAATGAGATGGTATATACTGGATGCAAGAGCTTACAAAGGTTGGGGGATTGGACTTTCTGACCACCAATTGGTCGTGGTGAAAGTCAAGGTACAAATTTGATGGATTAGTAGAAGTTGAGAAAGAGAGGAGGAAGTTGTCCATAAAAAGCAGGCAGAAAGGTTACAAGGGGATGAAAACAGGCAGAATATAAGAGAAAAGTGGACGAACAATTGAGTAAATGATTTGGAGCAGATGGGGGAGGTGAAAAGTGTGTGAAAGATATTAACAGAAAAAAATTGTGCAGCACGTGAGGTGGTGTGTGGAGTGATGAGAAGAAACGGGGTGCAAGGAACAGCATGGTGGAATGAAGAGACAACCTGTGGCAGAAAAATGCATATAGTGGGTGGATGGGAAACAGAAACAAGGAGGAGGTTGAGAGACGAAATAGAGATATATGTAGAAAGACAGACAGAAATGAAAAGATTAGTATGATAACAAAGAGGAAGAAGAGAGTAGATGAAAAATTTGGAAGAAATTTGAGTGTAACGTGCAAGGAACTTAAGTAAATGTTCCAGAAGGAGGTAAAGAGATGTAGACAGGGCGATTAAGAAGGTAGTAGGGAAGTGAAAGGTAAAAATGGCAGATTGCTAGTGGAGAAGTGAGAAAAAGTGAGCAGATGGCGAGAACACTTTCTGGAATTATTTAACACAGAGAATGAAAGTAATGCAAGAATGAGTGGCTTGGGAATGCCAGGAAGAAGGAGGGAGATGAGAAGGGAGGAATAGATCAGTAGAATGAAAGTAGTGGAAGCAATGACGAAAGTCAAACTGGGGGAAGCTCCAGGTACTGACAGGGTGTGTGGTGAAATGCTGACGCACGGGGGAGCGATAGTGCAGTAGTTGAATGAATATGGAAGATTTGTAGATTGGCCTGGGAGGAAGGTAGACTCCCGGGGGATTGTAAGTCAGGTATAATTTCCCTTTACAAAGGAAACGGGGAAAAGAAGTGAGTGATAATCACAGGGGCATTTGTCTTTCAAGTGTAATATGAAAAGTATATGGTAGGATACCTATTGATAGAGTTGGCGAAATAACGGAGGTATTAGTTGGAAGAGACATGTTTGTTTTAGGGATGAGGGAGATTGTGTAGATCAAATATTCATCTTAAGGTCATTATTGGAAAAGTTTCTAGAAAAGGGAAAGAAGTTGTATGCTGCCTTCATGGATCTGCAGAAAGCATATGATAGTTTGGATAGACAATGAATGTGGAAAACATTAAAAATACTTGGAGTAAATGGGAAGCTGTTGAATGATGTGAAGAGTAAGTATGGGGGACTGCAGTCCGTGTGGATGGTGAATGGAGTTGATTTTTCTATAGAATGTTGGACGGAAACAGGGATGTGTCATGTCTCCATAGCTGTTCAGTCTGTATGTGGATGGAGTTATTAATGAGATACTAGGCAGGGCAGTGGATGTTGGAATGGCCCTAATGAGAAATGGCAGCGTTTGGAAGCTTCCTGTTCTCTTGTTTGTAGATGATATTGTATTGTTAAGTGAAGACAAGGGGGAACTGCAAGGTTTTGTGGATTTGTTTGGGAGATTGTGTAAGAAATTGATTATGAAGGTGAATGTGAGGAGGAGTAAAGTATTGGTCTTCGAGTGAAATGAAGTCACTGAATGCACAGTGAGGTTGGATGGTGAGGACATGGAAAATGTGAGTGCATTTTATTACTTGGGTAGTGTAATGAGTAAGGATTTAAGTTTAGAGGACAAAGTGCTTGAAAGGGTAAGCTAGGGAGGAAGGTTGCTGGTTCTTTAAAAGCAGTGATAAGAAGTAGAGAAGTGACCATGGAAGTAAAATAGACGCTCCATGATAGTATTGTGATATCAAGTCTAACGTAAGGAAGTATTGTGATACCAACTTTAAGGTATCAAAGTGAACCATGTGCTGGAAGGACAAAGGACAAGAATGAAAGCAGTGGGAGTGAATTATTTGAAAAGAGCATGAGAAGTTATATGGAGAAACAAACAGACAAATGAGGAAGTGAAGGAGCATTGTAATGCGGATATGGATGTGACAGAAAGCGTTATGAGAAGTACATGTGCTGGTTTGGCCATGTGGAAAAGATGGAGAGGGAGAGACTAAGAAGGAGAGCGTATATCAATGAGGTGGAGGGTGGGAGAGGGAGGGGAAGATCGAAAATGATATGGAGGGATGGAGTGGTGAAGTATATGAGAGAAGGGTGTGTGAGCTGGGGGAAGGGCAGCGAAACTGAAGGGTACAGGGTGACATGGACTTTTTTTTTTTTTCTTTTTTTTGTGGCCACCTCTTACGGGATTAAAGCGTCTGACTACAGATAGACAGATAGATCATTCTCAATGGTTACGATTCCCCTAAGTATGATTTTTATAATATAAATGATATATACCATTATAGGCATATACTGGTAGGCACTGTAGTCTGTTCTGTGCAAATGAGACAAACTGTGTAAAAATATATATATATATATATATATATATATATATATATATATATATATATACAGTGGTAGAGTGTGCGTTTCGTACACGGGTGAGTCAGGGTTCGCGCCCCGCCAGGGTTCGCGCCTCGCCAGGGTAATAAACTTTGGGAGTGTTCACTCAGCCACGTACTACATTGGCGGACACCAGTGTTGCTGTGGTTGAACCAGTGTCGCTTACTATAAAGTATGCTTGCACCCAGTCAGCTTGCGCGGGCCGATTACACTTGGTTCACAGATTACACACACATCCAAAGCCACTCCAACACTATAATTACACTTACAAGCACTTCTCACCCTACATGCAATCTCTGCTAGACAGCCTAAGCCACTTGATAGAGATACATTGGCTGTATCGTCCCGACTTCGGTCGGGATAGGACGGTCCACAGTGGATACTCAAACGGCTGATGATGATGATGATGATATATATATATATATGTATATATATATATATATATATATATATATATATATATATATATATATATATATATATAATACAATGTAGGTTACATTTTTTATAATCTTACTTTAAGTCTACAATTGTCTAATTTATGTACAGTGTATATTGCAAGTACTCGAATATATAATTAACTACTGTAGCCTTGTCATTTTATTATTATGATATTACTATTGTACAAATATTTACACACACACACACACACACACACACACACACATCTATATATCTATCTATATATCATCAGCCGTTGAGGTCCACTGGAAGACCGGCCCTATCTCTACCGAAGCAGGGACGATGCAGTCAATGTATCTCTACCCAGTGGCTTAGGCTGTCTGGTAGAGATTGTATGTAGGGTGAGAAGTGCTTGTGAGTGTGATTGTAGTGTTGTACTGGCTTTGGATGTGTGTGTGTGTGTGTGTGTGTGTGTGTGTGTAGTCTGTGAACCAAGTGTAATCGGCCCGCCTTAAGTCGATTGGGTGCAAGCATACTAGTATGCGACACTTGCTCAACCACAGCACCCTTTATGTCCGCCAAAGTAGTAAGTGGCTCGGTGAATGCTTCCCAAAGTTCGTTCAACTCTGGCATGAGGCTAA